>NC_081532.1:35445990-35458376 GCF_030273125.1 Centropristis striata | reverse complement strand
ACAAATGACGCAAAAATAACCAAAAGAGATTAGGTTACCAAAAAAATACAAAAAATACGGAAAAAATTACCCAAAAAAGACATAAAAGACATAAAATTACACAAAATAACCCAAAAATATGTAAAATGACCAAAAAGACTTAAAATGACAAAAAGACATAAAATTACAGAAAATAACCCAAAAATATGCAAAATGACCAAAAAGACTTAAAATGACAAAAAGATGTAAAAAGACCTGAAGAAGACACAAAATGACCAAAAAAGACTTATAATGACCAAAGAAATACATTAAATGCACCAAAAATACATAAAATGACCAAAAAGACATAAAATGACCAAAAACGTCACAAAATTACCCAAAAAAAAATAAGTTAAATGACCAAGGCTGAAAGTGACCAAAAAGACACAAAATTAAAAAAAAAAAAAAATCCACAAAATGACTAAAAAAGACATAAAAAATACCAAAGAAATACATTAAATGCACCAAAAATACATAAAATGACCAAAACCACATAAAATGAACAAAAATGTCACAAAATTACCCAAAAAATACATTAAATGACCAAGGCTTAAAGTGACCAAAAAGACACAAAATTACAAAAAAAAATCTACAAAATGACTAAAAAAGACATAAAAAATACCAAAGAAATACATTAAATGTCGCAAAATTACCCAAAAAAAAGCCCTTTCCTGCCTCCCAGCTGATCAGTGTTGGTGTCCATGTTTTAACGAAAGGTCAGCATGTGATTCAAACATCTCTTAACTTCCTGCGTCACGTTTTTACTGAACTACACCGCAAAAAAAAGAAAAGTTGGGTGAGCTCAAAATCTCAAGGCAACAAACTTCGATAAAATTTTAAGTTGGACAATTAAACTAAATATTTTAAGTTTTGTTTTTGAGTTTGCTCAACTCTCAATTTCTCTGGCACGATTGTAACGCCGCTATGAAATGTCAGCTAATGTTGTGACCACAATTTAGAGTTAGCATTGATACGCTAATGGCTACTCTTGTAGCTGTAACAAGCAGCGACGCTAGCATCAGTTAGCCGCTAGCATCAGTTAGCCGCTAGCTTTCGCTAATGACCGAATTTCACCGCTTTCCAGCATTTCCCAACAAAGAAATAAGAGTTATCAGAACTATTGTCCCTTGTTGTGAACCCCAACTTAAAGATATAAGTAACAACAACTCACCAACTTGTTTTTGAGCAGACAACTGGCTTCCTTTGTTGTGCTAACTTACATTATTGCCCTAAATGTCAATCATTTATATTTCCAAGTTTTACCAACTTAAATCACTGTTTTAGGCCAAAAAATACAAGTTGGCTTTTTTGCCTCTTTAAAGTGTCTGTTAGAGACGAACCAGGAAGTGTTTGGCCCTAACCTTAGAGAAGTGCTGCAGGAGGGGCTCTGGTTTCTGGTTTCTGTAATTTGAACATCTAGAGTGGTGGTATTTGTACTCAGATTAAAGAGAACAGGCTGTGTGCTGTGATGGTTTCAGGACTTTCTCTGCACCACATTCACCACCAACACTGACTGAAGGTAAACATTAAAAGGTGGATTTCCCCTTGAAACAATCCTCAGAGTCAGGAGCCTGAATGCAGCGTGATGGAGCGGCTTCAGAGCTGATTTTGAAGCTTATCTGAAGATTTATTTCCACTCGATGAGCCGTGCTCGACGAGACGCTAGGCTCTGATCTCATATGTGCATTTTTTACTATTTCGAGCCTTTAATGAAACAATTAAAACATTTTTTTTGAAAGTCAATCAATCAGACATGCAGAAAGTTTCGGTGGTGACGATCGGTGAACATCAGCAGTGAAGACTTAATTAATCAGACTGATTTGGTGCAGCAGAAGTACAGTGATTTGAAAGATTGCGGTGCGTTCGAGGACTTTTCAAGAGGAAGTTTGTGATGGTGAAAGAGCAGATTTGATTTTTTTTTCTCCTTCTTCTTCTCTCTCATTCCAGATTGCGAGCAGAGGAGAGAGACATTTACATTTTACACTTGAATCATCTGAGCTGATGGAGTTATAAAAGAGGGAGAAACCTCAGGGAGGAGGAGGAGGAGGAGGAGGAAGAAGAGGAAGAGGAGAGAGAGATGGAAGAGGAGGAGGAAGAGGAAGAGAGAGTGGAGGAGGAGGGGGGGGAGGAGGAAGAGGAGGAGAAAGAGGGTGAAGAGGAGGAGGAGGTAGAGGAGAAGGAGGAGAAGGAAGATGAGGAGGAAGGAGAGGAGGAGGAGGAGAAGAAGACAGTGAGGAGGAGGAGGAGAGAGGAGGGGGAGAAAGTGGAGGAGGAGGAGAGAGGAGGAGGAGAAAGTGGAGGAAGAGAAGTAGAGGAGGTGGAGGAGAGGAAGAAGAGAGGGAGGAGGAGGTGGAGGAGGAGGAGGAGAGGAGGAGGAGGAGAAGGAAGAGGGAGAGGAGGAGAAGGAGGAGAAAGAGAAAGAGATGGAAGAGGAGGAGGAGGAGGAGAGAGACTGGAGGAGGAGGAAGATGGTGAAGAGAAGGAGGAGGTGGAAGTGAAGGAAGACGAGGAGGAAGAAGAGGAGGAGGAGAGATGACAATGAGAGAGAGAAGTAGAGGAGGTGAGGAGAGGAAGAAGAGAGGGAGGAGGAGGTGGAGGAAGAGGAGAAAGTAGAGGAGGAGGAAGAAGGAGGGAGATGGAGGTGAGGAGGAGGAGTGGAGGAGGAGCAGGAAGAAGAAGAAGAGAAGAGAATGAGGCGGTCAGAGAGAAAGTGGAGGAGGAGGAGATGAAGAGAGAGGAGGAGGGAGGAGGAGGTGGAGGTGGAGGATGGAAGAGAGGAGGAGATGAGAGAGAGTGGAGGAGGAGGGGTTAGGAGGAAGAGGAGGGTGAAGTGAAGGAGGAGGTGGAGGAGAGTGGAGGAGAAAGTGGAGGAAGAGAAGTAGAGGAGGTGGAGGAGAGGAAGGAGAGAGGGAGGAGAGTGTTGTTGGTGTGGTTTTTGTTGTGTGGAGTTGAGAGGATGATGAGAGGAGTGGAGGAGGAAGTGGAGAAGGGAGTTAGATGTTGAAGAAGGGATTGAGGCGGTCAGAGAGAAAGTGGAGGAGGAGGAGGAGGAGGAGGAGGAGAGCTGCTGAAGATAAGATCAAGAGGTCAAAGGTCACAGCAGCCAGAGGAGATAAAGGGAGGCAGATGGTGAAGAACTCTCAAGGTTTGGGTTTGAGACTCATTTATCAAATTCTTCAGAACTTAATGAGACATTTTTAAAGTGTTTCATCCAGCAGAGTTTGTTATTTATCACTGATTCTTCTGTAAAAGTTTAGTAAGATTAGAAATGATAAAATCTATACTCTGTTTATTTTAAGGGCCCAGAAAACTTAAAATCTCAAGTATCTAAAGTAGAACAAGGAGTTTTCTCCGGAGCAGCAGCAGAAGAAGTGATGATATTGTCATAATCATTGGTCCGAAAAATCACATGTTGCAAAGAAAAAAACACTCCAAAGTTAAATGTGAGGGGAAAACTGGACGTTTTCGAGATATCTGAAGAAAAAGTGTTCTCTGCTGGGCATGTCTCTTTACAGACATGCCCACTTTATGCTGATAACATGCAGTACAATGTGTAATTTATGTGAGTCTTTGTGCATCCTGGGGTCCCTAAACAGTCTGTGAGCTGCATAAATCGGGTCTGACTGGAAAGCTGAGACTCTTGACCTCTGACCTCAGGATATCTCAATAAAATGGGTTCTATTTGTACCCACAAGTCTCCTCTTTACAGACATGCATACTTTATGCAAATCAAATGTAGTTTGGGATAGAAACCATGCAGGTTTCCTCATGAAGATAGCAAGCATTAATGACATGCGGAGTTCCACAAGGCTCCATTCTGGGTCCTCTAATTTATTGGTACCAACCACAGTACAAGCCAGGAGAAATGCAGTAAAATGTGTTATTGTGTCCTCTTGTATGTGAGTCTTTGTGCATCCTGGGGTCCCTAAACAGTCTGTGAGCTGCATAAATTGGGTCTGACTGGAAAGCCCATTTTCTTCATGTGTGATGATGTTAGTGAGTGAAACTTGAGCTCAGTGTATAAAATGAGCTGCTGTGACCTCTAGGATAATCACAGCCTCATGAAACTTTACAACCACCAACTAGAGACCTGGAGCATTCAGAGGATGGAGGGCTGACACACTAGATTCACTATAAGCAGCAACACAACACAAGTGCTGACAAACAATCGCACAAAATACACAAATCTACTAAATGTCAAAAGTTTCTGAAACCAGATCACAACATGGATTATTCTCTGCTGTTCTGAAGGCACCAAATGTGCGTAACAAGCATCAATTAGCTGCTAGCATCAGTTAGCCGCTAGCTTAAGTTAGCCGCTAGCATCAGTTAGCCGCTAGCTTTAGCTAATGACCGAATTTCCCCGCTTTCCCCGCATTTCCCAACAAAGAAATAAGAGTTATCAGAACTATTGTCCCTGTGTGAACTCCAACTTAAAGATATAAGTAACAACAACTCACCAACTTGTTTTTGAGCAGACAACTGGCTTCCTTTGTTGTGCTAACTTACATTATTGCCCTAAATGTCAATAATTTATATGTCCAAGTTTTACCAACTTAAGTCACTGTTTTAGGCCAAAAAATACAAGTTGGCTTTTTTGCAGTGATGATGCTGATGTGAATAATAATAAACAACTTTTAAAATGCTTGTTTTCTGAATGGAGTTTGGGACAATCAGGGCTATGCTGACTGCCTCTACTACAGCTGAAGGAACCCAAAATAAACTGATTTAATGTCAATAAACGGAAAAAAAAACAATGCTGAAATAACTACAACATGATGTTGATTCATACTAAGTCTGACTTCATGCTTTGTCAGGTCTGTCTGCAAGAACACAAGAAAACTACTGTTAAAATGATGGTTTTGTTAATGGACGCTGACTGCCTTCACTACAGCTATATGCACACAAAATAAACAAAACAAATAAAATACATCCAGAAAGAACGACAACATGATGCTGATGTGTAAAAAGTCTGATTTAATTTTCTGCTCTTCGTCTTACAGACAGATAAATTACTTTTAAAATGCTTGTTTTCTAAATGGAACCTGGCCTGATCAGAGCGAATCTTAAAGCCACAACACAGGAATTTCTTTGCTCAAGTTGAAATATTTCAGTGCAGGAATTTTACTTAATTACACTGTAGTAATACTACTTGTAATGCAGTAAAACATCTGAGTACTTCTACCAACACGACACGAGCTCCGACAAGACCGTCTCCGTCTGTTTTATTCTGTTGGTTCAATGAAAACTAAACTAAAGTGGAAGTGAGAAGAACCAGCAGCTGAACCAGGCTGACAATGAGGCCCTCAGGCTGCTGGGTGTGTGTGTGTGTGTGTGTGTGTGTGTGTGTGTGTGTGTGTGTGTGTGTGTAAGGTCCAGACACACACACACACACACACGTTATGGTCCTGAGCCCCTGCTGCCCTCTAGAGGCTGATGACTGACGGGTCAATCAGTCACAAAGCTTCATTCAGACTCAAACTGACAGCGAGGCCTCGTCTACATTGTTTACAAATCATTTAAACTGTTTTTATTATGTTTTATTCACATTATTTATTGTAGTTATAAAGTTTAATAGTTGACATGTTTACACTACAGAGAGAAATACTTTTTATGGACATATTTATTATTTATTAATCATGTTTTTAAAACTTTATTTCCACCTTTAGGAGCTGGGAAAGAACCAGGAAGCTCTGGTGTTAAATATAAAGTATATAAATAAAGTTTTTGCTGCTTTAAAGTTTTGAGAAAGGGAGAAGACAACTGTTTAAAAAGAGTTTGAGTGAAGTGAAGAACTGAGAGAGGAGAGGAGAGGAGAGGAGGAGAGCAAAGGAAAGTAAAAAGAGGGAGAGGAGGAGGAGAGGAGAGAGGAGGAGAGGAGAGGAGAGGAGAGGAGAGGAGAGGAGAGGAGAGGAGAGGAGAGATGAAGAAAGGAAGGAGATATCTGGAGACAGAAGGAGCAGCAGCGAGAGGAGAGGAGGATAAAAAGTTATTTAAATGACTCCTCTCTCTCCTCTTTCCTCCCCCTCTCTCCTGTGCTCCTTGCTTCCTCTCCTCTCCTCCTCTATTCTTCTCTCTCTCCTTTTCGTAGAGTTAGTAGTGAATGTTTCACAGGAATCATCATCCTCAGTTATAATCCTGGTTTCATGGTATCAGCATGTCTGTAATGAGCATGGAACACATTTTATTCAGATATGTTAAAAACCTCAAAATGTAGCTTTATGTATGTATGTTTATATTTACTGTATGTATATATTTTATTGTTTATTTATTTTCTTTGGTTGTTTTTTGTGGATTGATGTCTAATCTCCTTGTATTTGTTTATATGATTATAAAACTGGACCAATAAAGAGCTTGTTAAAGGTCAAAGGTCTCTTTCCTCCTCTCCTCTCCCTCAGTCTCCTCTCCTGTCTCCCCCTCTCCTCTCCCTATCTCCTCCCCTCCTCCTGTCTCCCCCTGTCCTCCCCTGTCTCCTCCTCTCCTCCCCCTGTCTCCCCCTCTCAGTTGGAGGAGGGTTGTCCTGGTCTTGGTTGTCTCTCTCTCCCTCTCTTCTCTCTTCTCTCCTCCTGTTTTCTCCCCTCTTCACCTCGTCTCACCCTTAAGGTCACAGGACGTCCCGGTCTCCCCTCCCCCCTCCTCCCACCTCCTCCCCCCTCCTCCCCCGGTGTCCCTCTCTCAGTCGGGGGTCCATATTGTCCCGTCTCTCTCTCTCCCCTCTCTCCTTTCCTGTCCTGTCTCCCCTCTCTCTCTGTACTTTCCTCTTCCCAATCCTCCTCTCCTCTCCTCCTCTCCTCTCCTATCTCCTCTCCTCCTCCTCCCCCCTCCTCCCCCTCCCAGTCGGGGGTCTGTATTGTCCCGGTCCCGGCTCTCTGTGGGAACAGCTCCTCTGTTTGTCGGCCAATAGGTCCAATTCATGCGAGGCCCTTTTAGAAAGACCAGCACCACAAAAGCCAACGGGAAGCGACCCCCCCCCCCCCGCTGCCGATCAACGTCTTCACCCCCCCCCCCCCCCCCCCCCTCCCCCACGGAGGCCCTCTAAGTTTGTTTAAGAGATTGAGGGTCCAAAGAAAGAGACAGAAAGAGAGAGGGACGGAGAGAAAGCGTCCGCCCATTAAGGTAATTATATAGAGCCTGTGTTCCCGTGAGGACCCTTAATTGATGTTAATGTTTGTCTAATTGGGGGGATTGGGGGGGGAGGGGGAGGGCGGAGGGGGGGGGGGCAGAAAGAAGGAGGTGAAGGTCCTCCTCAAAAGGACCCTCTTCCTAGTGGACAAGGAGCACTTTTCAGTCCTCAATCCTCCTCTCTCTGTCGTTCACACCTTCCCACAATGCCCGTCACCTCCAGCTTTCTCACATTACCTTTACTGAGACCCCCCCCCCCTCAGAGCCCCCCCCCCCCCCCCCCCCCCCCCTAAACCCCCCCCCCTCGGCCTCTGAATGTCTGATTAAACTGCATCAACAGGACTAAACAAGCAGAAACTAAAGCAAACACCATTAAAGGGTCAAGTCAGCCAAAACACACAAGATCACATACTTTAATGCAGTAAAAGTACTAATACTACACTGCAGAAGTACTACAATACAAGTGCAGTGGACACATTTTTTTTAGATACACTACTGGTCAAAAGTTTTAGAACACACCAACTTTTCCAGAATTTAATTGAAAATGATGCAGTTTAATGTCTCAGTGTACTCTGAAATTAATGCACATTTGCAACATTTAAAATTCTTTATTGAGCATGATAGTGTTTTGAAAGTAAAAAAAAGATTCAAAATCACATTTTATGTTGGACTAAAGGACTAAAAAAAGACACAAAATGACCAAAAAAAGACACAAAATGACCAAAAAAGACACAAAATGACCAAAAAAAGACACAAAATGACTTACAAAGACATGAAAAGAATTCAAAAATGGACAAAATAGCCCAAGACTCCATAGAGTTAAGTTGTTAACCCATTTCTTGTTCCCTGAAAAAGGCCTACTTGTATAATTCTGAAATGTACATTATTTTTCAGTTTTGGTTAAGCTTACCTTTTTTTATTTACCTCTGGCAGTTCACCACTTACCTTTGGACCCTTTCAAGCTGTTCATTTGACTTGAACTGCTTGAATTTCAATAAAAAAATGGAAAAATTGGGGTGTTCTAAAACTTTTGACCAGTAGTGTACATTTAAGTACTTTTATGCTTTTACTGCTGTTTCCACTGTAAAAAAAAAAAAAGTTATTTTCCAGGAATTTACTGTAATATTTTACAGGGTTTTAGGGACATTATAGATTTTTTTTTACAGATTTATTTAATTACTTAATGGTTTTGAATGTTAAATTACAGTGAATTATATGCATAACAAATATATATTTCGCTGAAAAATTAATGCAACTTTCTGTTTTGTTACAGTAAAACTTAAATTTAAGTTTTTAGAAAAATTTTGAAAAATATATCCATATATAAATATATATATACATCATATTGTTCAATGTAAAATTAAGGCAAAAAATGTATTTAAAAAAAAATAAAAACAAAATCTGTAAAAAAAAATCAGGCAGAAAATGTTTCCAAATCATAATAAAGTTTTAAGAAAAAGTTATTCTACAAATATATATTATTTAAATCCAGATATTTATTGATTATCCATCTTTTCAAATAAATTATCTGTAAAATAACTTGGTTTTTTACTGTTATTTGTTGGTGTTTGGTAACTTTTGCTGACAGACTTTTTTTTTTTTTTTTTTTTACCATTTAAACTTTTTTTTTTCCTACTGTGCAGATTTAAATTCAACTCAGTTTTATTTTTATTTTTTTACAGCCCGGAATCACAAATTTACCTCGAAGACACTAACAGCCTGTAGAGGACATGACACCCTCTGACCTTTGACCCTCACAGGAAAGACTCCTCAAATAACCTTTTATCAGAGAAAAGAAGAAGAAGAAGAAGCTCTCAGGACAGACAGATGTAACAGATGTACAAGAAATGAGGTGATGTCCAAATATTTGGTGCAAAATGTGACTTTTTTTGTGCAAATGAAAAACTGTCAAAAAATAAATTTGAAAACTGCGCTCCAGGCCGTAAATTCCACTCTACAGAAATAATTTATACATAGAAACGTAGGAAAATTAGTCTTCTCCCTCACAATCCTCTGGTAAAGCTGTCAGAGTTATAGTTTGGGCGTAGGACGCACAGATGATCCACCAACACCACCAACAGCCTCATTGGCTCCCATATTAAAAACACAGGAAGATTTCGAAAAAAAGGAAGATGGAACAGTTTTTGTAGATCGCTCTAACAAAGCTATTTTTTAATTTTTCTTAAAAAAAAACATATGTAGATGTTCAGGAAGAACTCAGGACGCTCAAAGTGAAGTCGGATCAATGATAGGTATTATGGTTTTGCCAAAAATGCTTTCTGTTCGAGGCCAGAAATTCCAGTCTGTCCACCTCTGGCTGCTGTCACTCTTTCATTAACAGGTGGCAGTTAATTCTGTTGATTGCTTTGATCTGATTGCCTTTGATCTTTGATGTGATTACAGTTACAGATACACACACACACACACACACACACACACACACACACACACACACACACACACATGCACTAAAATGCGCACACTCCTCACACACACACACACACACACACACACACACACATGCTTCATACACATACACACACACACACACACACACACACAAATATTTTGAGGTTAAAGGGCATAGTTATAAATCTCTGAAGAATCTCATCATAGTGTACACACACCGGCAGTAGCCCCCGTGGCCCTATTTTTTTCTAGTTATTATTATAATTTCCTAAAAAATTTAATTTGCTCTGGAACTTGTCGATGTTCCACAAAATTGTGTTCCGTGACATTAAATCGTGTCAAACCAACTTCCAGTTTTGTCTGGAAGTTGAGTTTTTAACCTTCAGGACGTGATTTACAAGTTTTTCTGCGTCAACTTGTTTAAAGCTGCCATGTGATTCTGCTGCAACTTCCCGTGTGAATTCCAATGCAAAAAAAGTTTTCTTAGGAAATCAGACGCGTTCCTTTAAGAGAATATTTAGTTTGATTAATGGGAAAACTACATAATATACCCTCACTGGCCACTTTATTAGGTACACCAGTTCTACTGCTCATTAATCAGCCAATCACATGCAGCAGATCATGGAGAGAAGATGATTTATGTGACTTTGAACTAACAAACTGCAGATCTAACAACATCTCAAAAAATACTTTTATTATATTTCAAAGAAATTATCTGTAAAATAACTAATGTGGTTTACGGTAAGTTATTTTACAGACCACATGCAGTTTATGTCATAACCCGGCTCCTAGGCCATGACAAATATGGAACGGGACACAAAGGATGTCTAGAAATTAAATGAATTTATTAAATTAAATTAAACAACCGAGGTAATAAGTACAAATATGAAGTGTGTAAATCAGTAACATCAGTAATGTAAATGTGGATGTGTGAGCAATATGAAGTGGAAATGTTGTAAAGTGGAAACAAAGCAGAAACCAAACAAAGACAAAATGCTGCTGGCAGGATGCAGCCCAGAGAGAGTCCAGAGAGAAAGAGCCACCTTGACTCTGGGTTTTTATGCTTTAAGGAGCACCTGAACCAGGTGCTCCCAATCTGCAATCTGTTGATGGTGCCTTCAGGGACACATGGGAGAAACAACTGTCAGTCACATGATCAGCACCTCAACACTAGACGGGGACCGTCACATTTATATGTGTATTTAAAAAAATATATATCTTTACTAATCTTTACTATGACGGAAAGTCTTAGAAACTTTAGGTTTTCCAAAATTTTCTGTATTTTTGGAATGTTTCGTGTCTCTTCAAGGTTATTTTGCATCATTGTAGTGTTTATTTTGTATCTTTATACACCTTTTTGATTCTCCGTATGTTTTTGGCCCTTTATATATATATATATACATATATATATATAATATAACTTTAATACGATGGTGTTTGGCAACTTTTGATAGTAAAAGAACTTTAGTTATTCTACAGATTTATTTATTTTAAATACAGCTATTTACTGTATTTTATCTGTGGAGGTTTTTCCATCACTTTTTTTACTCGTTTCACGTCTCTTTGTAGTAAAGAATCATCTTTTTTTGCATTTTTTGAGGTTGTTTTGTACATTTTTTTGTATTTTTGTGTCTCTTTGAGGTTGTTTCAGCAGCCCCATCACCTCTCCTCACAGACTTGGTGGTGATTTCACCTCTTTTTCGCTGTTTTTTTGTCTCTCTCTAGTCTCCCTGAATTTCATGGTTTTGTGCATCTTTGAGGTTGTTTTGTGAATCTTTGGGTCATTTTTTGTGGTGATTTCACCTATTTTTTGTCTCTTTAGTCATGATGCAGATTTTTGGTTGGTTTAGTTTGGTTTTCTGTTTCCTTATAGTAATTTGACATCTCTTCATGGTTGTTATGGCATCACAGAGTCTTCTGCACACTTTATGGAGGTTTTGCATGTTTTTGTTTGCTTGTTTTACGTCTCTGAAGTAAAGAATCATCTTCTCATGGTTTTGGGCATCTTTGAGTTTGTTTTGTGCATTTTTGAGTCTTTTTTTGGTGCTTTCGTGCTGATTTCACCTTTTTTTCTATGCCTCTCTATAGTCATTATGCAGATTTTTGATTTGTTTTGTTTTGTGTCTTATGGCTGGTGTGGAAGGCCTACTTTGTCCTCTGTGCACACTTTGTGGAGGTTTTGCATATTTCTTTTGCTCGTTTTACGTCTCCTTGAATTAAAGAATCCTCTTTTCATGGTTTTGTGCATCTTTGAGGTTATTTTGTGCATTTTTGGGTCATTTTTTGTGTCGCTTTCGTCGTGATTTCACCTGTCTCTCTATAGTCATTATGCAGATTTTTGATTGGTTTAGTTTTCTGTCTCGTTATGGTTGTTATTGTCTGCCTCACCTTTGACCTCGGCAGGTCAGTACTAATAATAATAATAATAATTATAATAACATTATCGTCACAAATGAGCCAAACACTCAGCGAGCAAACAGTGAAACAAACAAATAAACAAACAAACAAATCAGACTCTTCTCTGGGAGCTGATCCTGATGAACCGCGGCGAGCTGACAGCAGCTTTGTGGCGCCGCTGACACTCACTGACAGACATTGTTGATGTGTGTGTAGGCCCGACCATGACGACGATGATGATGGTGATGATGAAGGTGACGCGGAGGGTGAAAGCCATCATCCTCCGCTGCTGTCAGCCCCGACACCGCCACTAACCGCCGCCGCCGCCGCCGGGCCTGGCGCTAATTACCGCTGCATCTGTCTCCCTCTCCGTCCTCTGAACAAACGGTTCACGCCACCTCCTCCCCCCCCCTCCTGACTCCTCCTGACACCTCCCTGCG
>NC_081532.1:35428490-35443490 GCF_030273125.1 Centropristis striata | reverse complement strand
GAAGGTGAAAGTACAGCGAGACTAACAACAGAACCAGAACTCCTCAACACAAACTTAGAGCCGACGCTGCACTGAGACAGAACTAACGCCAGATATAAAACCAGCTGTTAGCTGCTTTATGTCTCTATAGGCAGCACACACACACTCATTATTTAGTTTGATGTCTCTTGGTGGTAGGGAGGGGTGGGTTTTGTCATTTTATTGTCTGTTTTTAATTCTTATTCTTTTTTCTTTTTTTCTGTAAAGCACTTTGTGTTACATTTCTATGTATGAAAAGTGCTATATAAATAAAGTTTGATTTGATTTGAATGTGACATCTCCTTATGGTTGTTATGGCCTCACACACTTCTGTGCACACTTTGTGCATTTTATTTGTGGTGATTTCACCTGTTTGTTTTTTTTATGTCTCTATTATGCAGATTTTTGATTTGTTTAGTTTTCTGTTTCTTTGCAGTAATGTGACATCTCCTGATGGTTGTTATGGCCTCACACAGGCTTCTGTGCACACTTTGGGTCATTTTATTTTTATTTATAAAAAGTCATTTCTACCATCTGCAGTGGCTATACCAAATAGTGTCCGGTAACACTGTCTGTACCCCACGTCATTCTTTCTTTTTATTGATGTTGTGTTTTTACTGAAGTGTTATTGTTTTATCTCACTTCATGTAATTGTTGTGTGTTTTGCATGAATTTTTATATCCGTGTCGAAAGACAAATTTCTGCTCTGTTGAACAGACAATAAAGATATATTCTATTCTATTCTTATTTGTGGTGATTTCACCTGTTTTTTTAATGTCTCTATTATGCAGATTTTTGATTTGTTTAGTTTTCTGTTTCTTTGCAATAATTTGACATCTCTTTATGGTTGTTATGGCCTCACAGAGTCCTCTGTCACACTCTTTGTGGAGGGTTTGCTTCATTTTTTAAAATCTCTTTGTAGTAATCATCTTTTCATGGTCTTATGCATCTTTGAGGTTGTTTTGTGCATTTTTGGGTCATTTTTTTGTGGTGATTTCATCTGTTTTTTGTCTCTATAGTCATGATACAGATTTTTGATTGGTTTAGTTTGGTTTTCTGTTGTCTTATAGTAATGTGACATCTCTTCATGGTTGTTATGGCATCACAGAGTCTTCTGCACACTTTGTGGAGGTTTTGCATGTTTTTGTTTGCTTGTTTTACGTCTCTGAAGTAAAGAATCATCTTTTCATGGTTTTGTGCATCTTTGAGTTTATTTTGTGCATTTTGAGTCTTTTTTTTTTCGTGCTGATTTCACCTTTTTTCTATGCCTCTCTATAGTCATTATGCAGATTTTTGATTTGTTTTGTTTTGTGTCTTTTTGAGGTAATTTGACTCTCTATAGGTATTACACAGATTTATGATGTAGTTATGTGTCTCTCTTGGTGGTTGTTATGGCCTCACCATGTCTTCTACACACATTTTGCAGAGGTTTTGCATCATTTTTTTGACATTACGTGTCTTTGAGATAAAGAATAATCTCTCTATGGTTTTGTGTCTCTCTGAAGTCGTTTTCTATAAACCCACCACCCCTAACAGGAGCAGGACACACACACTGTGGCCAGCTTCTCTCTTTTCTTGTTGTTGTTATACATTTTTTCCTGTTTTGTGCCTCTCTGAGCTTGTTGAGTGTGTGTCGCTGCATTCAGACACTGCAGAGAACAAACCTGAGATTATAAAACCATCGAAGCTTCACAAACACTGATGTTTCCCTGTTACTGTGTCTTGGCACTTATTACACATATTTTGACAGTTTTCTGTATCTTTAAGGTCATTTTAATGTAAGTTTTGCTCACTTTGAGGTTGTTTACCATGTTTTTGAAGCCAACAACTCACAGGGTTTAGAGTCTTTTCTGCTGTTGTTTTGTCTCTTCGTGGTCGTCTTGAATCCATTGTTGGATGTTTTGTGTCTCTTTGAGGTTGTTTTGTGTGTGTTTCTTTAAAAATCATTATACATTATACTTTGTGTGTATGTTTTGTCACTTTGTAGTCATCTTGTGTATCTTCGAGGTTGTTCTGTGTCTCTGTGGTCAGAACAGTAGAACCCACCAAGGTTATAATAGTTTTGGATTTTTCATCAGTTTTAGTTTTAATTTCGTTGTCAATTTTTGTTTTCAAATTCAGTTAGTTTTAGTTAGTTTTTAGAGTGAGTTTGCTAGTTTTGATTAGTTTTATTTTTTGGAAAATGCTTCGTTTTAGTTTAGTTTTTATTAGTTTTAGTGTTAGTTTTTTAGTAATTGGGTATTTGTTGGGTCCAGATTCAATAAGGTCACAATAAATGTTTCCTTTATTTCCTTTGTCTGATCCATCTCAGCCCCAATAAGTTTATTAAGTCATAAAACCAGATAGATGAAATAGATTTCATATCAACCAAAAAGGTTTACGGATGAAAAAAGTTGACAAAGACGAAAACTAAGGACATTTTCACTATAATTTAGTTAGTTTTAGTTAGTTTTGTAACCTCACAATACAGTTTCAGTTAGTTATCGTTTTTTAAAAACTTTCGTTTTTATTTTCATTTCAGTTAACGAAAATGTGTTTTCAATTCTAGTTTTCGTTAACTATAATAACCTTGGAACCCACCACCTCTAAACAGACTTTATTGTGGTTTTGCATCTTTTATTGTTGTTGTTTTGCTGTTGTTTTTTTACAGTGATTACTCATCGTTTCATATGCATCTTTAAGGTCATTTTGCGTATGATTTAGTCATTTTTTTGTCTCTTTGTCTCTTACACACACTGTAAAACCCAACTTTTGTTTCAACTTAAATATTTGAGTGTCGATGCTGCGAAAGAATTTTATGTCGAGACAACAAAGACAATGTAGTTAACTAAAATGAATCTTGCTATTTGACCTAATATTTTAAGTTAAAATTAGTTTTTGCACAAATATTTGTTGTATTGAAAAGGAAAAATTAGTTATAATAACAAACAAGCAACATTGGGTTTTACAGTGCAGGAGGTGGATATGAATTGTGGCGTTTTTTTTCTCTTTGTTGCTGTTTTGCATCTTTGAGGTTGTTTTCTGGCTCTTTGTGGTCGTCTTGCACCTCTTTTAATGGCCAGTGTGACAGGCCCCACACTGTAAAAAATGTTGTAATGTTGTAATGTTGTAATGTAAGAAATGACAGTAAAACACTGTCAAATTGCATCAGAAATAGGTCGTAAACATGTACATGGACATTGTACATCACCGTAGTAGATACTTTTAATTACTGTCAATCAAAGAATAGCATAAAACTTTAAATTCTACTGTCATAAACTGTAGAAAACACACAGTTGTGCTGTAAAAATAAACAATTTTCATGTAAAATGAATGGAGAAATACCATGATGACACAATTATCCTGAAAGTAATGGGATTATTCAGTATAAATTACAGTTTTTTTGCTAATATTTACATTTACATACGCTCACTGGATTTCTTATGGTGAAGTTCTGGCAACCACAGCTGCCGGTATTTTACCCTAAATTAAACTGATTTTTTTTTTTTACAGTGCAGACTTTGTGGTGGTTTTGTCTCTTTTTGTCTTCTGTTGTGCGTCTCTTTGCAAACACTGTCCATCTGATCATGATTCTGTGTATCTTTAAGGTCATTTTATGTGATTTTGGTGCTTTTGGGACGACAGTACACAGACGTTTGTGGCTTTGCCTTTTATGTTTTGCATGTTTTTTTATGGCGGCACATCATTTTGTGATTTTGCTCTTGTTTTGTCCTGTCATGTCACTTTGTAGTCACTAGTGCTCGTTAGTGTCTCTCTGAGTGACGTTTCACAGATGAAGGCCGTCGCTCAGCGAGTTCTTCCACACTTTAAACGTCTCCGTGTGTCCAGATATGAGACACGACTGACACTTTCACTTTTAAAAAGCGTCTCAGTAAACAGCTGCTGGCTGGAGTTTCTATCGGGGACTACTTTGAGCGGCGGATGGATCTGTTGGCAGGTCTGAGGCTCTGCTGCAGATTATTACTATAACACCACAAATTAAATTCTATCAGATTCGGCGTCCGACCTTCGACCTCTTCCAGGTTTCGTCGCCCCGCGGGGATAGTTTCACTTTTTGTCAGTTTGACTGTTTCTGGTTATTATTCCTCCGTCACCTCGGAGCTCCGGCGCTCCGACTCTCAAATGAAGCTGTCAGTCCTCAGGATGCTGAATGAGTCATGAGCAGGTCTGTGCAGGTCCGTCAGGCTGCCGAGAATCTGTCGCTGCTGTTGTTGTTGTTGTTGTTGTTGTTGTGTCTGCTGTGTTGTTTGTGTGGGCCGAGGTGTGAGTCTCTGCAGAGGTTACAAACTGTTTCTTATCTTTTGTTGTGAAATGTTTTGCAGAACTCTTTTCTTTATTCTCTGAAACAACGAGGAAAACATGTTGTTTTTCTCTCAGAAACATCTGAGAGTTTGTTCCCAAAGAACTTCTTCATCTAGAGTACAAATCTGCTTCTCACACACAGAAACATCTCTGATCCACATCCTGGACTGAAGGAACGTACACACACCACTTCACAAAGTTAAAGTCCTGCATTAAGAATCCCACGTCAGTAAAAGTACACAAGTATTCTGAGCTTCATGAAGTTAAACGAGGTTCTAGGAGGTTCTTTTAATCTTCTTATGATATAATATTCTTTAGGAGGTCATATGTGTCCTTATAAGAGGTTCTAGTGGCCCTTTACAAGGTTATAGTGGCCCTAGAACCTCCTCAGTGACCACTCCAACCCTCTAATTTACCCTTAAAACTTCACCAATGAGAACACTAGAACCTATTCTAGGAGCCCTTATTGTGCTCATTGATGGAGTCTTAAGGGTCAATGAGAAGGTTCTAGTGGTCTTCTTGTGATTCTTGATGAGTTAAATGCTTCTACTAGTCCCTGATGAGGTTCTAGGATCATCCTAGATTCTTTCAGGAAGTAATTCAGTTTTGGACAAATAAACTCAACTTCTCATGAAAGCCACAGGTATAAGCTCTCAATCTCATTTCTATCTGCTACAGAGGCTGAAAAATCTTCTGTTCTTTCAAAATCGCCCAGAGGTTTTCCAGGCGTTTTAGGCCTAAACGGGTAAATAAGACGTCATAGTGATCACTGGTCTGTTGAGAAGATGGTGGTCCCTGAGGAGGTTCTCTTAGATCATCTCATATTATTTTAGGAGGTTCTAGGTGTCGAAGTGTCGAGTTCTGGTGGTCACTTAGGAGGTTCTAGGGGTCTATATCTTCTTTCAGGAACTTATGTACTTTGGTAAGTTATAGTGACCTTATTAGAGGTTCTTGTGATCTGTAGTGACTTGATACCATGTATCACTTCAGCTTTTATATACACACACTTACATCAGTAACTGGCATAAAACAAACCAAAAGGTTTAAAGCAGGGGGTCCCCAAACTACGGCCCGCGGGCCACTTCCGGCCCGCGAAAGCAATTGGAGTGGCCCACTTAACTATCCCAAACAATCCCTCTAAACATGGCCTGTTTTTTTTTAATTGCATTTATTATATATTTATTTATAAAATATCCACATGTAATGATTAAGGTAGGCGTTCTAATTAAAATTGACCTTAGTTGTGAATTATTGAACCTGGTCTCACAGGAATCCGTGAAATAGCCACGGATTCGCTTAACTCAAAATCCGTGGAATAGCCACGGAATCACTCAAATTTCCGTGAAACTGACACGGATTTGGCTACAATGCAAGTTAATGACAGTCATATCCCGTGGCTATTCCATGGATATTTTCCAAAGGAGGTTCTACTGGTCATCTTGTAAATAATTACTGGCATCAATCATCATGTTTTGGTCCATAAAGTTCTGGTGTGGATCAGCTGTTAGAGATATTTGAGGTGTTTCCAGAGGAAGTCTCTGTTCTGGTGTTAAAGCCTTGACGGATTACAACACACAAAGTATTTAAGGAGTTAATCTGTGGAGACACCGGCTCTTCTTGGTCTTCAAACAGAGGAGAACACAGCGGGTCACGACCTCTGACCTCTGACCCCTCCTCTCTGTGAGGCTGACCTCTTCCTGTCTGCTCCTCTGTTTAAAGAGGAAATATTCACTTTTTACTCCAACGAACATTCATTTAACGGCTTTTTACACGTTTGACACCAGACACGAGAATCATCAAAGAGCCAAAGAAACTCAAGAAGACTTTTGGACTTTTCTTCCTCTCTTTCTTCTTCTGTTTGTCCTCCTTTCATTCCTTTCTTCATTCCTTCTCTCACACTTCTTCACCGCCTCTACATCCTTATTTTTCTCATTTGCCTTCCTTACTCCTATCACAACTTTCTGGTTTATTTTTCCCCCCAACTTAAATCTTTCCTTGTACACTGTAAAAAATGTCCGTAAAGATTTTACGGTGAAAAACTGCTAAACCATGACAGTAAAAGACCGTAAAATGATAAATGTGTTAATTCAATTTCAGTAACAATAAAAAAACAATGTAAATGTATATATATCAGCCAAAACAGTGTTTTTTACACTTTTTACACCAAAAAATGCTGTAATATATATACAAGCATCACTGTCATTTTTGCATTTATTTTTTGTAAAAATTACTTTTTCTCACTGTTAAATGTACTAAACACCATATCTCTAACAAAAATATATAACAAAGTTTCTTTCGATGGAAAATCTTTTTATTTTTTACGGAAAGATATGGAGTAAAATGGCAATCTTAAACGTGAAATCAAAAGTGCTAATATAATTTTACCGTAATGTTAGAAAAAGTTGCACCGTATTTATTACGGTAAAGTTCTGGCAACCACAGCTGCTGGTTTTTTACCGTAAAAACAACAGTTGTTTTTTTACAGTGTATCATTCCTTCTTTTTTCTATACTAAACGTTTCTCTCTTATTTCTCTTCATCCTCATTTTGTGTTTTTTACTTTTCCTTCTTTTGAAACTTTGTTTGCTTATTTTCCTTTCAGCTGAGTATTCAACCTTCGTTTGTTTCCAGCTTTTATTTTCCTCCGTTCTTTCCTCTTCTGTTTGCAACTTTGCTTCTTCTCTTCCACTTTCTTCCTCATATTCTTCTTTTTTGCATTCTGTTTCTTTCTGTCTTTCACCACCTTTCTTTCTATCTCATCTTTCTTTTTTCCCCATCTTTTTCTTTCTTTCTTTCTTTCTTTCCCATCCTTCCGTCCTATTTGTACTTTTTTCCTGTCCATCTTCGTTGTCTTGTCCATCTTTCTTTCTTTATGCCATCCTTCTCTTTCTTGTCCTCCTTGTCTTTCTCTCTTGTCCATCTCTCTCTAACTCTTTCCTGTTGTCTACACTGTAAAAAATGTCTGTAGATTTTACAGTGAAAAACTGCTGAACTATGACAGTAAAAGACAGTAAAACGATAAATGGGTTCATTCAGTTTCAGTAACAATGAAACGCCGTAAATGTATATATCAGCCAAAACTGTTTTTAACATTTAAAAAAAAATAGCATTACTCTATTGTAAAATACTCTGGCACCTTGTTTGTAACAAAAATATACTGTAATATAAATACAAGCCATGACTTTAATTTTTGCATTTATTTTTGGAAAAATGCTTTTTATAACTGTTAAATGTACTAAACATCATATTTCTAACAAGATTTATACTGTAATATTTAATGGTAAATCTTTAATTTATGTAGCATTTATAAAGTATATTTCTTGTCAATTATATGGCAAAACAGCGTTTCTTTTGATGGGAAAATATTTTATTTTTTTATGGTTAAATATGGAATAAAAATGGCAATCTTATATGTGAAATCATTCTAATGATGATGACAGTGCTAATATACTTTTACTGTAATACTAGAAAAAGTTGCACCTTATTTATTACGGTAAAGTTCTGGCAACTACAGCTGCCGTTTTTTTACCATAAAAACAACAGTTTTTTTTACAGTGTACACTGTAAAAAAAATGTAGTTTTTTTTATTCCATATTTTACCGTATAAATAAAATGTTTTTCCATTAAAAGAAACGCTGTTTTGCCATACAATTGACAAGAAAATACTTTATTAATGCCGCATAAATTAAAGATTTATTACAGTATATTTTTGTTAGATATATGGCGTTTAAAACAACAGTAAGAACAAGTATTTTTTACAAAAAATAAAAGCAAAAATTACAGTGATGGCTTATATATTAGCCTACAGTATATTGCCAGTGTATTTTACAGTTCAGGTAATATTTTGAGAAAAAAGTTGCAAATTTACTAGATTAAAGTGGCAAATCAAGAGAAAAAGTAGCAGATTTAAGAGATTTAAAGTGGCAAATCTGCCCGAAAAGAGTCGCAGATTCACAAGAAAAAAGTGGGAAAAAGTAACTTTTTTCTCGCAGATTCACCACTTTAAATCTCATAAATCTGCAAAATTTTTTCTCGTAGATTTGCCACTTTAATCTAGTAAACTTTTTTCGTATGTTTTTTTACACATTCTGGCTGTATGTAACATCCTCCAATATTCTCTAGGGTTGAAATTTTGAATTTGCAAGTATTTCAATGAGTGTCCTATTAAGGGTTAAAAACCTAACTTTTTTTGATGCCACATCAGGAAAATTCCCCCCCAAAAAGTGATAAAAAAGTGTGATAGCGCCCCCGAAAAATTGACATAAATAAATAAAATACAAAGTATAAAATACCTTTTTATACTTTGACATTTTTTACAGTGTAAGACAAAGTAGTTGTAGTGAGAAATGATTGTGTTTTATAGTTTGTTTTTATAGTTTCCTGTCCCTCAGCGTTTGATTAGAGTGGCGTTGTGTGTGAAAGGATCCAGATGTTGCGGCTCCAGCGGTTGGCGGTGGCGGTGGCGGCGGCAGAGAGCTGCTCAGGTCCTCCGGCCGGCCCTCGTCCGCCGCTCTGGATCAACTAATAATTATAATAATTCAGCGTTGTGCTTTGTTCTCTGCCTCTTTCTGCTGTAAAGTGTTTACAGTAATAGCAGCTCTGCAGCAGTGGACGACTCTCTCTCCGTATTAATAAGCAGTGCAGTACTCAGCACAGCGCGTGGTAAAGCTTCGCCATGATTACAGTACGCCATCAAGAAAATTAGTTGTTTCCCACACACAGCAAAGCACAGCGAGGGGTTTGCAACATAACAAGTTGCTTTTGTTTACAGCGGCTCGCTAGCTGTTTTCATTATGCCGAGACAAGCCCATAGACTCAGAGCCAGCTGCCACAAATCACACATTCAATTATTCTGCTTTGCTTATGAGCATCCAAATATTTAGTCCACTTACCGCGAACAAAAACAGTAGTAAAGTGATTACAGCCGCAGAGGAGTCAGAGGAGTTCTCCTCCGAGAGGGAAACAGGAGGAAGGAAGCAAGGAAGGAAGGAAGGAAGGAGGGAAGGAGGGATGAGGAGGAGGAGGAGGAGGAGGAGGAGGGAGCCAGGAAAGTCTGTTTGCTGAGATTCATAGAAACAGTTAAAGTTAAAGGTTTAAAACGTCCAACGAGCCGAGCTAACAACCACACAAACACACTGTTTACTAAGAAGAAACATAAATATTTAACCCTTTATCAGGCAAAGAACTATATTTGGTAACTTCAGGTAATATTTGAAGAAAAAAGTTGCGAATTTACTAGATTAAAGTGGCAAATCAAGAAAAAAAGTAGCAGATTTAAGTGATTTAAAGTGGCAAATCTGCCCGAAAAAAGTCGCAGATTTACAAGAAAAAAGTGTGAAAAAGCAACTTTTTTCTCCCAGATTCACCACTTTAAATCTCATAAATCTGCACATTTTTTTCTCGTAGATTTGCCACTTTAATCTGGTAAACGTTTTTCTCAAAATATTATTTTCGTATGTTTTTTTTTTACACATTCTGGCTGTATGTAATATCCTCCAATATTCTCTAGGGTTGAAATTTGGAATTTGCAAGTATTTCAATGAGTGTCCTATTAAGGGTTAAAAACCTAACTTTTTTTGATGCCACATCAGGAAAATTCCCTCCCAAAAAGTGATAAAAAGTGTGATAACACCCCCGAAAAATTTACATAAATAAATAAAATACAAAGTATAAAATACCTTTTTATACTTTGTATAAAATATAAAATAAGACGAAAATAAGAATACAATTTAAATATGAACTTTAAATCATTTAAAAACAAGACAAAAAAATTAACCATAAATATTTCAACTTTTAATCAAGATAAAGACAAAATTAAAAAATATAAACGAATAATAAAAATACAAAATACTAAAAATTAAATAAAATAAAATGAAAAAGGAGCTTTATAAAATCTTTAAAAAAAACGCTATTTTATTTCATTGCATATATTTATTTAATTGATTTTAATTAATTGATTGCCTTTAAATACATTTATTTTTACTTTGAGATTTTATTCCATCGCATTTACATATTTAATTGATTTTATTAAATGTATTGTTTTTATTTAATTGCATTTATGTAATTTATGGATTGTATTTAATTGCATTTGTTTATTTAATTTATTTTAATTAATTGATTGCCTTTAAATGCATTTAATGTTACTTTGAGATTTTATTCCATTGCATTTACATTTTTAATTGATTTTATTAAATGTATTGTTTTTATTTAATTGCATGTATGTAATTTATTGATTGTATTTAATTGCATTAATGTAACTTATTGATTGTATTTAATTGCATTAATGTAATTTATTGATTGTATTTAATTGCATGTTTATTTAATTTATTTTAATTAATTGATTGCCTTTAAATGCATTTAATTTTACTTTGAGATTTTATTCCATTGCATTTACACATTTAATTGATTTTATTAAATGTATTGTTTTTATTTAATTGCATTAATGTAATTTATTGATTGTATTTAATTGCATTTATGTAACTTATGGATTGTATTTAATTGCATTTGTTTATTTAATGTATTTTTTAGTGAGAACTTTGTGTCTGAAAGGGTCGAGGTGAGTTCTTTCACTTTTCCCTCTCTCTGTTTATCTCTTCATCTCTTCCTCCGTCTCATCTTCATCGTCTCTTCATCGTCCTTCAGAGGAACAAAAGCTGCTCAACACTTCACTGACTGAAAGAGAGAGAGGGGCCCTGAGAGGGTCAAGAGCCGGGGCCGGGGGTCGGAGGTCAAGAGGAAGTCTTCTCTGCTGACGGAGAGCCACTTATCATTCTCCTCTAATGGAGCAGCCATCTGTCAATCAAGAGGAGGGGGCGGGGCCAACAGGTATCACTGTGCCGCTGTCCCCCGAGGGCCCCGAGGCGCCGAGGGACGGCTCGGGGTCCGGAGAGGGTCGTGGGATTGTTTACGTGTCCTCTGTCCCCCGACCCCGGACCACCAGACTCTTCTAGAATCCAGTTTCAGACAAGAGAAGAAGAGAGGAGACGAGCTGCTGCCTCATCACAGATAAATACATCAATAATCAATCAATAATCAATCAATCATCACTAAGACACAAAGATTTTTGTCCCAAAGTCAAAAGAAATTCAGTTTCAATACTGAAAATATTCACCGTAGAGAAGCTGCAGCTGCAGAAGTTTTATTATTTAACTTTTAAAAAATGACTTCAATTAATTATTAATAATTAATTCAAGTGGAAAAAAAGCAACTTTTTTCTCCCAGATTCACCACTTTAAATCTCATAAATCTCGTAGATTTGCTACTTTAATCTCATAAACTTTTTTCTCTAAATATTACCAGTTTTTTGTTTTTTTTTACACATTCTGGCAGTATGTAATATCCTCCAATATTCTCTAGGGTTGAAATTTAGAATTTGGAAGTATTCTAATGAGTGGCCTATTTGGATCCTTAAATTGAGAAATTTGGTTAAAAAAAATATTTTATGGTTAAGATGATTTTTATTTTAATTAATTTTACAGGTTTTCAGTAAATCTTTATGTATTTTTTCACCCTGTTTATTTATGAATTTATTTTTATTTTATTTTATTTTAGTGTTTAGGTCTTTCAGTTTTATACATATATTTCTAAAGATTTTTTTAGTCTTTCATTTTCAATTAATTTAAAATGTATTTTAATATTTTTTTTCATTGTTTAAAAAGATTTTAAGGTCATTATATTAATTTATTTAAATAATTTAAAAGGTTGCCAGGTATTTAATTTGTTTTGTTTTGCTTTCTGTTTATTATTTTTAAGGATTTTTGGTTTCTTCAGTTTTTATCTATTTATTTATTAAATGCATTTCATGTATAAAATATATTTTTTAATGATTTTTTATATTGTTTGAAAAGTTTTTCAGGTTTTTCATTAATTTTCTTTTTTTTCTTTTAAAGATTTTTGGTCTCTTTTATTCATTTATTCAATGTATTGACTTTTTTTAAAGTTATTAAAAAGTGGTTACAAACTATTACAAACATGATCTTATAGAATATTAAGTTGAAATGAGATAAAATGAGCTACAGCAGGAAAATAGAATATTAATAAAAACACCTTGTTTGTACTTTAACTACATTTTGCTGATAAATATTTAACTTTAACTTCCAATTTAACTGCATGACTTTAACTTGTAGTTTTCACAGTGTGGCACGAGTACTTTTACTGCAGTAAAGTAATCTGATTACTTCTTTCACGACAATCAAACCTGAGAAACTTTCCTCACCTGATCTTCTGCATGTTTACAGAGAGAACAATGTTTAAAAGGCAACCAACTGTTACAACACACACCTGAACCGTGGCCCCGCCCCCTCCGCTCCGAGTCACAACCAAGGTTATAATAGTTTTGGATTTTTCATCAGTTTTAGTTTTAATTTCGTTGTGAATTTTTGTTTTCAAATTCAGTTAGTTTTAGTTAGTTTTTAGAGTGAGTTTTCTAGTTTTAGTTTAGTTTTTATTTTTTGAAAATGCTTAGTTTTAGTTTAGTTTCTATTAGTTTTAGTGTTAGTTTTAGTTTTTTTGTAATGGGCTATGTGTTGGTGCCAGATTCAAAGAGGTCATAATAAATTTTGCCTTTATTTCCTTTGGTTTATCATCTCAGCCCCAATAAGGTTATTAACTCTTACAGTTCTGGGTGTTTTGTATTTTGGTTCTAGTGTAAACATCCCAGTCTCAGTAAACATATTCACCATGTGTTGCATGTTCAAATAGAAACACTGAATTATGAATGGAAAAAGTTGACAAAAACGAAATCTAAAGACATTTTCACTATAATTTTAGTTAGTTTTAGTTAGTTTTGTAACCACAAAATACAGTTTCAGTTAGTTATCGTTTTTTTTAAAACTCTAGTTTTTATTTTTATTTCAGTTAACAAAAATGTTTTTTCAATTCTAGTTTTCGTTATTTCGTTAGTTTTCGTTAACTATAATAACCTTGGGACCAACACACACCTGAACCGTGGCCCCGCCCCCTCTGGGCTGTCTGTTGGTCCACACACACACTTTAATCCTCCAGTCCGTCATTATCCAGAAACACAATCTGCCCTCACCAGAAAACAAACAGAGGAGCTGCTACTCCCTGAGGATCTCCTGCTGCTCCTCCTCCTCTTCTCCTTCTCCTCCTCCTCCTCTCCTCCTCTTCACAATCTCTTTCTTCTCCATGTGTCATTTAAAATAAACCAGGTCCTGTTAAAACATTAAATTCTCCTCAGAGACACTGAAGACATGATTGATTCTGCTGAGACCAACGGTCACGTGACAAATATTCACTGAGAATCTGTTTACACAGAGCAGAGAGGAGAGGACAGGAGAGGCTGTTTACACAGAGCAGAGAGGAGAGGACAGGAGAGGCTGTTTACACAGAGCAGAGAGGAGAGGACAGGAGAGGCTGTTTACACAGAGCTGAGAGGAGAGGACAGGAGAGGCTGTTTACACAGAGCAGAGAGGAGAGGACAGGAGAGGCTGTTTACACAGAGCTGAGAGGAGAGGACAGGAGAGGCTGTTTACACAGAGCAGAGAGGAGAGGACAGGAGAGGCTGTTTACACAGAGCAGAGAGGAGAGGACAGGAGAGGCTGTTTACACAGAGCTGAGAGGAGAGGACAGGTGTCTTTTTTGGTCATTTTCTATTTGTTTGGTCATATTACATAATTTGTTGGTCATTTTGTGCCTTTTATGTTAATATATTTCGATCCATTTATGTTATATTTTGTATTTTATTTTATTTTTTGTAATTTTGTGTCTTTTTTTGTCATTTTATGTATTTTTGTGTAATTTTACATAATTTTTTGGCCATTTTTTGTTTGTAACATCATTTGTGACACTTGGAAAAGTGATTTAACTTTTTCTTTTTTTTCTGATTTCTGTCATTCTAACTGTGTTATTCTGCACAAAGACATGTTTGAGTTGTTCTGACCACATGTAGCTGATGATATATTTACTGTATATGAAGCTACATGAAGACGTCCCTGCAGCCCCAGAGTCCCTGCAGCCACAGAGTCCCCGCAGCCTCTAATGATTTAACGGTCTGGGAGAATCCTCTCTGCGTGTTTCTCAGACCTGCAGAGTCCTGCAGGATTTAAACCGCAGCAGGTCCCCGGGGGCCGAGGAACAGGTGCAGCGTGGGAAAAAAACCTGCTGCACAGGTAATAAATACCTGTACCAACACACACACACACACACACACACACTAAAAATACTCAAATTAAATAACTATATGCACTTTAAATAATAATTCTTGGTATTTGTTTTAAATTTTAATGTTTATTTTAAAACATTATATTATTTCATTATAATTTTCTTGCAATATATTTATTTTATTTATTTATTTAATTTATAGAGATTTTATTGATTTTTAAAAAAAACCATTTGATCATAATATTTTATTATCATTGTTAGTTTTGCAATATATTTGTTTTTTTTAATTTACTGATTTTATTTTGTGAACTTCCACTTTGTTATCTAATACTCAAATTAAATAACTATATGCACTTTAAATAATAATTCTTCGTATTTGTTTAATTTATTTAAATTTTAATGTTTATTTTAAAACATTATATTATTTCATTATAATTTTCAGTCTTGCAATATATTTAATTTATAGATTTTATTGATTTTTAAAAAAAACATTTGATCATAATATTTTATTATCATTGTTAGTTTTGCAATATATTTGTTTTTCTTAAATTTAAAATAA
>NC_081532.1:35333490-35423490 GCF_030273125.1 Centropristis striata | reverse complement strand
TCATTTTTTGTTGTTGTTCACTTTGTTTATTATTTTTTCTTGTTTTTAATATTGTTGTTGTTGTTGTCTGATTTAATGTAAGTTATTTAATGCATTTCTAAATATTTATATCATTTATGAAACACTTTGTAACCCTGTTTTTAATGGTGCTCTACAAACAAAGTTATTATCATTATTGGTTAAAGAAAAAAAACTGCAATCGTTTGTGTTAATTGTTTGTTGTTTGCTTTGTTTATTAATTAATCATGTTTATTTATTATTTTGCTTGTTTTTAATATTTTATGTTTCAGTGTAGATAAATTAATCCATACAAATAAGTAAATTAAAATTATGTTGGAAAAAATAAAAAAATAAAAAAATAGTAACAAATGCAAATGACTAAAATTTTTATATATATATATATATATATATATATACACATATATATACATATACATATATATACACACACACACATATATATATATACTTATACATATATATATATATACATATATACATACACACACACACATATATATATATATATATATACATATATATATTTAAAAAAATGTGCTCGTAAATATAAAATTGATGTACGAAATACAAGATGAGCGACTTCCTGTCAGGAGAAATAAAATAGAAAAATATTCTTTGTTCTTTAAGATGAGAGCAAACATTCACCTTAACCAGCCTTTATTACTGCAGAAATATTTCATTTAAAATATAGAAAACTCCTGCAGAATCACCAGCGGAGTGTTTGTACTGCAGCTGTATGAAATATATTTCGAGCCATTTTTATATAAAATGCCAAAAAACTGCACATCGTTTGAGCAAAACATGAAAGAATAATCCTGTAGAACGGACGTTCTATTTTAAAACCAGAACTCAACAAATAGTCACAAATGATCCATTCAAACACCTTCAGAAAGTTGATAAATCTGGAGACAATTCATGTTTTTAAATACCTTTTTTAACGGCGTGTTTCTGGGCAGTCAGACCGCTGAAGACGACATAATCCATCAAGAGATTATTAGATTATTATCATCCTGCAGGAGAGAGGAAATCATTCAGTAAAATATGTTTTTGTTTCTACTTTTTGCTGTACAGCAAAAACAGGCTCTACAGCAAAATGACACTGAAAAACAACAAAACTTTGCCAATAAAGCTTCACAAACATATAATAATAAGATCCAAACACAAACTTATTAACATTTTGTTCTGTGTTCTTGAAGTTGATTCACCTCCCTCCGTCTCTCACTAATTAGAAATATATTTTCAGAGAAACAGCCTGTCAGACTCTTCTGTCAACACAATTTATTTACTTTTTAAACAATTACATCTTAAAAACAGTGTTTTTGTTGTTGAATCCGTGTGTTTGTTCTCAAAGAATGTTACTTTTAACAAATCAAACATGTCATGCCAACTTTGCTAACAGCTGATCATTTCTGCTGATTTTAGTATCCATACCAACATAATTTATATTGATAATAAAGAAACAGGTTCAGTCAGTTTGTTACCTAAATGTTTGCAGCATGTGCTCCAGGTGAGTTTACTTGCAGCCGGGAGAGTCCAACTGGCTCTACAGGAGGGGGGGCGGACTGTACCAAGTCAGAGGAAGTAGAGGGGGTTTATAGTAAACAACTCTAATGTCCAGCTGTAATGTTTAATCTAAAGCTTCTGGGAAAATGTTATGAAATAACATAAAATACTGAAAGAACCCTGTAAAGCTTAAAAAGGTTGCTGAAGCCGGACCAAAATTCTGAAATAAATTCTGCTCAATATTAATTTAATCACTTTATCAAATACAGTAAATTATTCTGGTTTTTCATGTTTGTAAAACACCTAGAAAATATACAATGTTGTGATGCTTTTATTTTGAAAAGATGCCGTCCAGTGTGAAATGTGTGTTTTAATTTTGAAAGGTTGTGACAGGAAATAACAGGTAGAACGGTTAAATTAAAAAAGAACGGTAAATAATAATGAGTGCGCCGCAACTCATATAAAGTTGATATAAACTATGAAAAATGTTTCTATAGTGACTGACAGGACACAAGGTTTGTTAAAGTTTATTTTCTTCTGTCACATATATTAATATCTATATTTGTTGTCTTAACTGTAGTAAAAGTACTTGTTTGCTCAAGTGCTAATGCTAATGTTTGTTAGCTCTTACGGTGGATTCAAAAGGTACCTCGGGTAACTCAGATATACGTAAATCGCCTTCAAAATAAAAGCACTGCGGTTGTATTAATTTCTAATTTCTGGGGCCGCCCAATGCCCAGGTCTGCTGTAAAGTCTTTTTTAGTTCTTTGTGTTGGTACAGTTGCTTCTGTTTCACTTTGGCTCTTCATCGTCACATTTTCTTAAAGTTTTGTGCAAATTACAACCAACTTTCGGCTCACTGCAGGCCTCAATTTTACCAGAAAAAAGTCAAAGATTTACTGAGAACATGATGAAAAATCTCAAATGAATGAGAGAAAAATGGAATTGGATTGAATGGAAAAAAACCTAAAATTTACCCCAAAAACCCCAAGAAAAATAATGACAAATAGCAAAGAAAAAATGAAGACCAACTTTTGGCCAACTGCATAAGATGAAGAGGACATACAGTTGAAACCATAAGTTTACATACACTATATAAAAAGACACATATGCTTTTTTTCTCACTGTCTGACATGAAATCAGAAAATCATTTTTCCCGTTTTAGGTCCGTTAGGATTACCAAAATTATTTCTATTTGCTAAATGCCAGAATAATGAGAGAAGGATTTTTTTAGACAATTTTTTATGACTTTCTTCAAAGTCAGAAGTTTACATACACTAACATTATTATGCCTTGAAACTATGTGGGAAAGCCCAGATGATGCTGTCATGTCTTTGGAAGCTTCTGATTGGTTTATTGACAACATTAGAGTTAACTGGAGACACACCTGAGAAAAAAAGCATATGTGTCTTTTTATATAGTGTATGTAAACTTCTGGTTTCAACTGTAATTAACCATCATTAACCCTTGTGCAGAAAATGTTAATGTATAATCTACCTATGGGTGCACAAGGGTTAATGGTTATTGACCATGATGGATTCTCTTTGTTTCCGGGAATAATGTGAAGGAGGTTTCAGTCTCCTGATCCATCTGAAGTTTTCAGCTCATCAGTAGAAGTTTCAGAGGTGGAGGAAGGTTAATTAAAGCTGCAGGATCCATTCTGGAGCTGGAAACCTTTTGACAAACACGAATCAACCGTCACTTGTATTTCTTTTATCTTTGATCACGTTTTGCAGCGTTGAAGCAGCTACAACAAATGTGCACTTTGTGTTTCCAGGAGCACCAGACTCCCTTTAGAACAGCTCTGGTTTTGCTGCAGCAGGATCTGATTGGTCCGGGTTCTGGTTCTGGTTCTGGTTCTGGTTCTCCCCACGGTCCCTCTTGCTCCGCTGGGCCCGGCAGGTCGGCCCGCTGCTGCTGTTAAAAAAAAATCTCAAATATACCAGAAAAAATCTCAAATTCAAAAGAAAAAAGTGACAAATTTACTGGAAAAAATCTCAAATTTCAGCAAAAATCAGCAGCTAATCCGAACCAGCATGATTTTGTCTAATTTCGTCAGATTGCTGTTAAAAGTTGCCGAAATGGCAAATATTCTTGTTTGCTTTTGTAAGTCATAAAGAGGTGTCAATATTCATTTTAGACGGTTTCATAATCAGGTTAAAGTTTCTTATAGTTGTTTTAAATGTTTTTAAACTTCAAAAAATTGTGAAATTTTGGTATCAAAAGTAAAATTAGTAATTGTGATAATTGTAATTGTGTTATATTATCATAAAATACTATTTTATTGTTTAAATCTCTCACAAATAGTACATTTTACACATAAAGTACATTTTAATGTAATTTTAATGTTATAAATCATATGTTTTTTTTATGTAAAGTAACTATGTGTCCATGAAGTGGCACGTTTTTATTTATTTTTATTTCTTTGTATTGTTTGTCATGCTTGATTGTTTGTTTTTGATGTTAAAAAAATTAAAATAAAATCAGTAAAAAGTGCAATATTTACTTCTAAAATGTTCTGCAGAAGAATAAAACTGCAGCTGTGTAAAGTTCAGGTATGTATTTCCACCTCTGTGCATCATTATTCACTCCGTTTTATTAATAGACTTTCTTTTCCACCTGTTTTGACTTCAGTTGTGAGTTTGTGGTGTTTGGAGAGTTCAGCGGAGTCACAAGTACGAGAGTCATTTGATTCCAGATCAAAGAGCTTTGTAACATTTCTCGAATGTGAGATGAAATCAGATGAAATCAGTGTGTGTGTGACGGCTGGAGGCCCCGTCTGAACCTGCCCCAGTCAGCTCCAATCAGCTGCCGGCTGACGGTTGTCAAAGCAACGGGTTGAAAAGGTGTTTGATGTGGGGGAAACACAACAGTAAAGCTGCCCTCGACCAATCGGCTGCTGCCCCCGCCGCTGACATGTGACAGCGCTTAGCCCCGCCCGGCTCAACCGACGCCACGAGACTGTTTAATCTCAACTCTGTGTGTGTGTGTGTGTGTGTGAGAGAGAGAGAGACAGGAAACAGACAGACAGGCAGCATGAAAACAACATGGAGGAGTTGAGGAGGAGGTCATGTCTCTCTGTTACTCAACTCCGTCTACAATATTTTATCAAGCTGACAAACTCCGAGTCAAAGCGTTCAGCCCTCTTTAACTTTCACACCAACACGAGCTGCTGAGAACCAGCTGAGACTCAACTGGTTCATCCTCTGGGCACCATGATTAGCTTTCCTTTTTCACACTTCAAATGTCTAAATCAGCGGTTCCCTAACTTTTTTTAGCCGTGCACCTCCTTCTATGTCCCAACCGGGTTGATGCACCCCCAATCCCCCACACCTTCAAAATAAACAAAATGCAATAAGCTTTTTTATCGCCATATTAAAGGCGGCATGTTTAACCCGTAAGAACCCAGACCCAGTTATCCATAAAGGAAAGTTATGGAGGATATACCACAGACCAAGAGAACCACGCAGAACATATTTATGATTGTTCTTTATGTTCATTATGAATGATGATTTTTTTTGGTCATTCTGTGTCTTTTTTTTGTAATTTTGTGGATTTTTTGTGTCTTTTTTAAGTAATTTAGTTTTTTTCTGTCATTTTGTGTCCTTTTTTGGTCATTTTGTGTCTTTTTTAAGTAATTTAGTGTTTTTTCAGTCATTTTGTGTCTTTTTTGGTCATTTTGTGTCTCTTTTTTTAGTAATTTTGTGTCTTTTTTAAGTAATTTTGTGTTTTTTCAGTCATTTTGTGTCCTTTTTTGGTCATTTTGTGTCTTTTTTAAGTAATTTAGTGTTTTTTCAGTCATTTTGTGTCTTTTTTGGTCATTTTGTGTCTCTTTTTTGAGTAATTTTGTGTCTTTTTTGGTCATTTTGTGTCTCTTTTTTTTAGTAATTTTGTGTCTTTTTTAAGTAATTTAGTTTTTTTCTGTCATTTTGTGTCCTTTTTTGGTCATTTTGTGTCTTTTTTAAGTAATTTAGTGTTTTTTCAGTCATTTTGTGTCTTTTTTGGTCATTTTGTGTCTCTTTTTTTAGTAATTTTGTGTCTTTTTTAAGTAAATTAGTTTTTTTCTGTCATTTTGTGTCCTTTTTTTTTTAGTAATTTTGTGTCTTTTTTGGTCATTTTGTGTCTTTTTAAGTCATTTAGTGTTTTTTCAGTCATTTTGTGTCTTTTTTTTTTAGTAATTTTGTGTCTTTTTTAAGTAATTTAGTTTTTTCTGTCATTTTGTGTCCTTTTTTTTGTTGTTGTAATTTTGTGTCTTTTTTGGTCATTTTGTGTCTTTTTAAGTCATTTTGTCAGTCTTTTTGTGTTTTTTAAAGTAATTTAGATTTTTTGGTCCTTTTGATACTGCCTCCAGTGGCCCCCAGGTAATTTGAGTTTGAGACCCCTGTTCTAGAATATTTAAAGTTTAAAGTGTGTTACATGGTGTCACCGTGGGTTCTTATGGGTTAATCATGCTCAAATGAGAACACACATATAATTAAATAATCACCATCACAGAAAAAGGAATAACCAAGTTGGAAAACCCACCTGTGTGTTACCAGTCAGCTACAACAGCAGCAGAAAGCAAAAGGCCTCTACAAATTCCAGTTTCTCAGAGTTTACAAGGTGCACCTGAATGCACCACGAAGTCGCTGTTGGCACCCGCATGCTTTACGATACTTTGCAAACTTACGTGGAGGTGTAAAATGGTTCAACACCACTGCGCTCATTCACCCTTTCACACACACATTCATACTGGTGGCAGAGACTACCCTAAACGGTGCCACCTGCCACCATTGGGAATTCATTCACACACCAATGCGGGAGCAATTTGGGGTTCAGTATCTTGCTCAAGGACACGTAGGCTGTGACGGTCAGGGATCGAACCACCAACCCTTCGGCTGGGGGACAACCCGCTCTACCAACTGAGCCATAGTTTCCATAGAAAAATGCATTTAGTTTATGTTAAAACTGGCAACAAACTGGAAGAAGGAACATAGTAAACTGTTAATCCATAGGTGAAAGTAAATATAATAAAAGAGATATTATATTATAGATATTGTGTGTGAGATCCACTGAAGAGACTGAATTAAAGCTTTAAGGTTCATCATCATTTTTTATAATTTCCCTTTGACACCTGAATGTTCTGCAGAAATTCATTACCACAGCTTCTCTTCAGAGACAAATGTAATAAATTAATGTATTATATTGTTTCTGTGCTTTAAAGATAGCGAAGCAGCAATCAGTGTAATTACAGTTTAATTTCCAACAATCACGTTCTTAATTGAGTGAGAATGGAGGCTGGAGTTTTAATGACGCTGTTGTTTTTCTTCACACTCTTTCTCAAAGTCTATATTTGCTTTTACGAAATTACTTTTCAACGTAATTCTCAATTAAAGCCAAGAAGCACTGAGACACTCTGACATTAGCTGACATCCTGTTTCCCCACAGAGATCATCGTCTCATCATCTCGCCCCCGAAATAAAAACCTGAAAAACATCTTCATAACAAACTTCAACAAACATCCAAAACTACAAATGCATTTGACATTTATTCACAGAGAGAAGAGTGCTGACATTTAAAGTGTTTCTTTGTTTTCCCAAACTAGAAGAGTTGCAATCAAAATGTACACATGCAAAAAAAATCTGCTAAATCCAAATTCAATTTACACAGTGTACTGTTTGAGTTTGTTTTACTGCATCAATCAACATTTTCACTTCACATAATCACTTTAAATTTTGACAGTTATGACTTCTGTTCTAGGTGAAATCAAACATCTATGATAAAAATCCAAGTCTGAAAATAGTAGCAACAAAAATGGTTTGTTCACCAAAATAAATGCTGTCACAAAACCTCCATTAGCTCAGAGCTAACAAGCTAACGGGGCTCTGACAGCTTGGAGTTAGTTAGCATGTTAGCTCCATGCTAAAGGCTCTGCTAGCCTTTACAATGTATCATTCTGACTGTAATTACAAGCAACAAAAACCTTCAAAAAACATCAGTCTCCCAGTTATTCTGAGGCTGAGATATCAGGAATTTACAACAAAACAAATAATAAAATAAAAACTTACCAACTGCTCCAAACAATCGTTCATGTCGGTCCATCCATCCGGGTCGCAGAAGCTTTTTCTTTAAATAATCTAATATAATAGCACAGAAGTTAAATGTAGATACTATTTTACACATATAGAATAAAATAACATACAGAGAAGTAAACTAGTTGTAAACAATAGTAATATAATATAAATATTAAGTGACAATATCAAAAAGATTGTATGTACAAGTCTGAACAGCCATTAGTTTAGCTTTGTTATTTCAGAGCTAGCGTTACGTTAGCAACGTGCTAACAACTCTCTTAGCCATCTTAACATCACATTCAGACTGCAATTATGAGCATCCAAAACTTTTATCAGCCTCCGAGTTGTTATTCTGAGTCTGAAATATCAGGAATTTCCAACAAAACAATAATATAATAAAAAACTTACAAACTGCTCAAAACATCTGATCTCCGATCTGACGAACCATGTGTCCCTTAAGAAGCTTGTTCTTTAAAGGGTAGGTCCATTATTTTTATAGTTTTTACATCATTAGAGAATCTGAGACTTAAAAAAAGTGCAAAAGTTATATAAAGAGTTACTATTTTACACAGAGCGGTGTCCGGAAGATGAAGCACCAAGAGGCTAGGACTAGCCTGTGTGCTAACGAAATGGGCGGGCCCAGTCTAAGGGCGTTTTCACACCTGAAAGTCTGAACCAAGGTCCGTGTTCTGTTCCCTTGTCTACATTTGGTCCTGTTGGTTTTGGTTTCACGCTGCAAAAGGAAAAACGACTTTACAAGACAGCTCTACTGGACACTTGTCATTCATACGAAGGTCCGAACTATAAAAACTTTGTTTTCACACTGCAGATGGTTGGGACCTTTGTTGGTTTGGTCCGGACCGAGACCACCTCTTTTGGTGGGACCAAACTTTGGTCCTTTGGTGCGGAGTGTAGTCCGCGGCACCTTTCACACCTGGAATTTAGGTTGGGATCAAACTGAAAAGTCCTAAAGTCCGGATCGAACCAGACAGGTGTGAAAGCGCCCTAAACCAGGTGCTGCCCCAACAGTTTTGACCAGTCAGATAGTCGCACATTCACATTATAAAACTGTGTAAAAGTAAGAATAGGCATCCTTTTCTGGGAGGTGGTTACAGCTGACTAGGAGCCTGTGATTTCTGAACAGAGGTTGTACAATACTCACTCTTTCATTATTGTCTTAAAGCACCGTGCTAAAGGCTGTTAGCCGTTGTAACATCACATTCAGACTGTAATTATGAGCAGCCAAAACCTGATAACATCAGCCTCCGAGATGATATTCTGTCTGAGATACCAGGAATGTCTAAAACTCTCGTTAGAAAAACTCCTGGCCTGCAATCAGATGAGTTAGCAACTGAAGAAGCTTCTTCTTTAAACACCAGGTCCATTATGTGTTTTTGTTGTTGAGGTTTTTATATCATTAGATCATCTAAGACCTGAAAAATAGTGTCAAAAGTGACAATATAACAAAAGAGTTTATGTCTTCATGAGTCTGAACAGCTGTTAGCTTAGCTTTGTGTTCTCAGAGCTAGCCACTCGGTTAGCTCCGTGCTAGCCACTCGGTTAGCTCCGTGCTAACCCGGCTGCCTGGTGGCTTTGCTGAGCTCACCTTCTTGGTGTGAAAGCAGCCTGACAGCTCGCTGTAAAACACATGTCTGGTGAAAACTACATTAACCTGGTGTTCTGACATGTCACACTCCCACACAGGGCTGCTTTCTGCTGCTGTCGGAGACAAACAGTCATCCATGTTCACAAAAATAGCGATTTTCACGACTGTGACACCTTCGGCCTGCAGACAGTTCAGAGATTGGTGTGGAGCCATCAAACCTTTCAATGGAAGAAGAAACAAAAGTCCAACTATGGAAGCAAAGAAAGACCGGAATATTTATAACTGATGACATGCACTGAAATATTAAATCATCTTTATTCAATTTTACTTAATATTCCTCTTTGAATTTTGAAGTTTTCTTTTCTTTTCAGGTTCACAAATTCATATGAAAAGTTGAACAACTCATCTGGATCCTAATCAATGTTCAATTGAGGTTTTATTGTCATGTTCGCAGCGTAAATGTTCAGGTTATAATTTTGATGTCTAAATTTTCTTTTACCAACTTGATTTTTTGATCCAGGTTGATTATTTTCAGATCTGAAAATAACTTGTTTATATCAATCAGACTGTAATTACAAGTACAAAAGTTTTTGGTTGCACTTTGATTGTCAATTAAATTAATTAAATGGTGACTTTGGCCTTTAATGTCTTCTGCAAAAGTTTCACTACAGCTACCAACACAAACAAGCGGCTGTGGAGCACCCTCCACCGATCATGAAACCATTTGACCTCCTCGACATAATTAAATCTCATGAATCATTCAAATTAGTTTTTGTGTGACCGAGATCAAACTGTGTGTAATAAAGTCATTTCTAACACACAGATGCAGTAACATGGAGACGTCATTATGAGCGTTTCTGCTGGGGGAAACAGCCGTCCTGTTAATTCCCCTCCTCTACTGCTGTTCACCTCCTCATTTCCATGTTCTCGCCGTCTCTTTCTGGAAAGGTCACATCCAATCGTTTCACTCTTTTCTCCTGAAATCATTTCTTCACCTCGGCACCTTCTGAAAAGCACGAGCAGCAGAGAGACAAAAATACATTTAGAAATATCTAATTTAATCATCTCAGCCCGCTATGAGCTACCTTTATACTTGATGCGGATAATCTGATGAAGTTTTCAGAGTTCATCCAAGTTCCAAGTAACCCGGGAAGAAATTCAGAGTATGGGGCTCATTCATCCGTATCATATCCTGAAAACACATTAACCCATTAACGCTGTGAAGGCCCAGCAGGTCACACACTCGGGAGATGTTGTATATATACGCCAATGAGATTTGTGTCAGTGTTTACATGTTTAACTGGATTGTGTCAGGGATTAATAAAAATTAGCAATTATCGGCATTATGACCGTTAGCAAATGCTGCTTAAAAAGTGTATTTAGCAGAGCACAAAGCACATATTGAATATCGTTAGCCTCATAGCATAATTGCTTAAGTCATTTTTTGGCCAAATTGTGATATCTGCCTAACTTTACTCTCCTACCTGCTGCATCTTTCTGTCTTATTGCCTATGTTCTCAGCCTATCAGAACACTTGTTAGAGTCCAAAATCACTTTCTACCTTCGTCATCTCTTTGACACTGTGTGGCATTTTTGCCACTCCATACAAACATGGCCAACCGCATGACAAAGAGGTAATCAGTCTTCTCTTTGATTCATCTGGTCAGGTAGTTCATGTTTCTTCAACTTTGTAGACAACAAATGTACTTTCAGTCAATCAAAGGGATTAGGAGAAGTGTGTTTTTACTTTTAATCACATTTCTGCGACAAGGTATGATGAAGTGATGTAAACGCTAGCAAAACACTTTTTATTGCAAGTGTAAAGAGATTTGTCTTGACTAGAAATAAAACATTTTGACAAGATATAAGATAAGTATTCTTGGTTAGATTGTGAGTTTTTGCAGTGAACCTGTTCATATTTTCGGAATAGTGTTCAGTGAGCAGAAGTACTCTGTGTTCGTTCCCATAAAAGACCAGTGTGATGTATGTATTGTTTTTTTCTTGTTTTCCGAAACGCTCAAATATGACTTAGGCAAATATGCTATGAGGCTAACGATATAACAAGAGCATACACATAGATAACACTTTTTGAACATCCCTGAGGGAAAGCAGATGTGACACAGAGACACTTTCATAGAGATAAATCCAAGGTCCTGGGCTCAGAGGGAGTAAAGCTCTGAGGTACACATAGAGAGGGCTGGAGAGATCAGATTGTATTCCTTCAACAGGCGTTGATCAGAAGCTGTTACACTAAGAGACTAAGGACTTTTCCTGGGTGTCATAAACTTTGTGTAACAGTAAGATAGTCATCCTTTCTCTGACGGTGGTTGCAGCGAACTGTCTAACAAATCTGATCGGATTAAGGTCCATGTACGTGTTCACTCTTTCATTACTGGCATAATAAATAGTTAAAAGGATATTACTCCTCACATCTGTTCTGCAAAAAAATGAAAACAACAATCGCTGTCTTTTTCTTTAACTTTAACCTCTAAAAACCCAGCTGTCCCAGTTACATTTAGTCAGAGCTTAAAGCAGACAAACTGTGAGGCCAAGATGCTTTATGAGGCTTTATTTCAAAGGAAACATCTTCTAGCTTCTATTTGTTTACCCAGCCTGAACTACATCAGGTCAAATAAACAAAAAGCTGTTTTGGCACTAAAGACCCTCACATCTCCTACTGCTGCCTCGAGCCTTTCCAGAGGTTAAACTAATACTACTTGTTGCAGTATGAATATGAACTTTGTACTTACTTAACTTGATACATGAGCAAAACTGGATAAATCAGAAGATGGCGCATTACAAGCTTTGCCAATGCTATGACATTGTTTCCACTTCCTGTCTACTAGCGAGGGCGTTCATTTCCTCTGTTCTTGCGAGACTTTCTATGAGGTTAACACTATCTGAGTTTTCCATTTTCTCCTTGAAATCAGACATCATAAACATCACCGAAACAGAATTCTTCCACCTCCTACTTCCGCATCTGAAACACTCATTCACGCCTTCATAACCTCCAGACTGGACGACTGTAATAGCATCTCTATGGCCTCCAGAAACTCCAATATGTCTAGAACTCTGCTGTCCGATTGCTCACCCACTCCCCTGAACACATCACACCCGTCCTTCAGCTCCTTCACTGGCTTCCCAATTCAGTACCGAATCCACTTCAAGATCCCTCCGTACCAAGGTTATTATAGTTAACGAAAACTAAGGAAATAACGAAAACTAGAATTGAAAAAAAAATGTCGTTAACTGAAATAAAAATAAAAAATAGAGTTTTAAAAAAACTATAACTAGGGTTAGGGTTAGGGTTAGCTAACCCTTTCTTGAGAATACACCAAATAACACCCTTTACTATTGTAATGCAAAAGCAAAATATCCTTCAAAAAGAAATTAAAGATGTACTTTGTCAGTGGTTAATGTTAGGTGTTGGGCTTATTATATTTTTTGGGGAGGTTTATTTAAAACATTTTTTTTCGTTTATTTTGGTTGAAAGGACGCTACTCTTTATAGAAGCGATGTTTGCCTGGATTCATGATGTCCACGATTACAATCAATGATACTGGTTAAAGCTGTATTGTTTTTTGTATTTTATTTGTTTTCTGATCAAATGCATTTGACTAATTATTCCTAAACATCTAATCCAAATGGCTATAATTCAATGGTTTGATTCTACAAACTGTCTTTTAAATTTGTGCTGCATTTTTCTAATGTATTTTGGAATGTATTTTTACTGTTAAAGTTGTTGTAGGACTGTTGAGTATTACTTGTTGGAATGTTTTGACCCCAGGAAGACTAGCCAACTGCCACGGCACAAGCTAATGGGGATCCTTTAATAAAACATAAAACATAAAACATTATGTGCAGCCCTGAGCTGCATAGCTGGCGTCTAGTTTAGTTTAGAACGAATGATAGACGGATTATGAAAGCTGCCCAGGTGTCATTTAGTTCAGCAGCTCCACCCATCTACCTGCAATGAGCCTGCAGAAAAAGGCTTTATAGTCTTTTTTTTCCATAAACTAGCTGGCGGCTAGTTTAGTTTCAGCAATCTCCTGCAGGTTAACACTGTATATACAGCATTTCAAGCTCCGCTTTGAAAACAACTGTGTTTGAGCTTTCCTGATATTAGCAGAAGGCTGGATCAGAAAGTATTTCCTGCAGCCTTGTTAAAAAAAAAAAAAAAACACCCTTAAAAATTTGTTCAGCTAATGAAAACCAAGTTGGATATGAAGGTAATTCATTGGAGAAAAGGTTATATTAGCTTTCTAATTCAGCAGCTAGCTTCCGTGATTGGTTCGGAGGAGTGGAGTCACCCTGAGAGACGCAGAGACAAAGAGTGGTTTAATTCCCTCAGTGAAGGCCGGAGCTGCATGAGAAACCAATCTGAGAGCTATTATCTTCTTCTCCTCTCATCAAATTGGAAGCAGGTCTGATTTGGCCTTAATCGAGCTAATCTCCCCCGCTGCTTCTGCACAAAAACTGGCTGCAGCTCAAATCATTTCCCTGCCTGAAGAAGAATATTGGTCATTTTCTTTTAGCACCAGGACTCTTATTAAGAGGCATCTCTAATTTTCTCTCTGTCTCACCGAGGGGTTCAGGAGGAGGAGGAGGAGGAGGAGGAGGAGGAGGAGGAGGAGCGGGTGTCGGCACGTGATTGCAGTTACCTAGTAACGGTCCGGCGGTGCCCCCGGGATCGTGGCCGGGTGGGGTGACGGAGAGCAGAGGGAGAGCTGAAATTGCATTCCATTAGTGCTAATACGGAGACATTAAGAGTCTCGTCTGAAGCGCAGGCCGCTAACGATTACGGTCACTAATTCACCCAATCAGCTCGCGAGCAGACGCTTCATGAAGTCATAACGACCTCGCCGCCTCTCCTCGCCGGCTATTACCGCGTGATTGACAGCAGCCAGGGCTTTGTTTTAAAGCGAGCGCAGAGAGGAGAGAAAGGCCAAGAGGAGAAACATCAGCGTCACTCCTCCATCCTGACAGCTATTTATATTAAAGGTGCATACCGCAGAGGGTTTTTTTTTTTTTTACACTGATTTAGCCCTTTTATCGCATTCCTGTTGATCATTCCTAAACTGCCATCAGCGTCAGATTAACTTCACTTTATTGCTTCAATCGATATATTTTCAATCAGAATTTAAACTGTTAAATATTTAGATAAAATCAAATTATTTCATCCTGCAGGAAAGTGTTTCAGAACAAAGAGTGGAAAAAAACAAAACTCTTCTGTTAATGTCAGGAAGGCCACGTTTCAGAAACTACATTGTAAAAAATAAATAAATAAATAAAAAAACCCTGTAATAAAGTAACTTCAGCGAAACATCAGCGTCACTCCTCCATCCTGACAGCTATTTATATTAAAGGTGCATACCGCAGAGGGGTTTTTTTACACTGATTTAGCCCTTTTATCGCATTCCTGTTGGTCGTTCCTAAACTGCCATCAGCGTCAGATTAACTTCAGTTTATTGCTTCAATCGATATATTTTCAATCAGCTTGTACAGAATTTAAACTGTTAAATGTTTAGATAAAATCAAATTATTTCATCCTGCAGGAAAGTGGCAGAACAAAGAGTGGAAAAAAACAAAACTCTTCTGTTGATGTCAGGAAGGCCACGTTTCAGAAACTACATTGTAAAAAATAAATAAATAAAAAAAAAAAACCTGTAATAAAGTAACTTACCTTCAAATAACAGAAAAAAAAGTTATTTCACAAATATTTTTAATAAAAATTCAGATAATATACAGTTAATATATGTATTTTAATGTATTTTTACTGTAACATATATTTACCATTTTTTACAATTTCTTTTGACATTTTTTTACATTAAATTTAAACTATAAAAAAAAACTTTTTTATATTTTTACATATATTTCAATGTAATTTAACATTTAAGACTATTAAGAAATGTAATAATTCTGTAAAAAAATCTATAATGTCCCATTATATTAATTTACATATTTCAACATTCATCTTACAGTTAATATTTGTTATAAAAGTAATTTATTGGTTTTTTTTTAATGCTATAGAAAGTGTTTTAGAGTGTACAGTATTTAATTAGTAGAGAAAAAGCACTTTAACATCCATCCTCAGTACAGTGAATATACTGCTTTAACCAGAGTTGTTGTGGTGTTTAAACTGAGTAAACAGTCAGAAAAGTTGTGAATTAAAAACAAAACAAAAAAGCAGCAGTGACATAAGAGAAATCCATCACAGATGGTGAAAACCAACAAGAGTTTTACCTCACAATCCTTCAGACAGAAATAATCTGCTGAGAGAAAGTTTGTTTTAAGGAGAAAAAATGTAACTAAACATGAAACGATAAATGTTCTTCAGTTTGATTACAGAGAACGACTCCACCTCTGCATGACGGCTTCATTTGTAGTCATGAAGCTAAATAATACAAATCAAAGTGAGATAAGAGTGGAAATGTTGATGACTAAAGCGCGGCTGAAACAGCGGGGCGTGTTCACCTGAAGAGCCTTCAGGGAATAACGCCCATTTAGTTTAAGATGTGAGAAATAAGAGAGTGGAGCTGCTGAGGGCAAACTACTGCTGCTAAATCTGGTTTCCAGGTACTTCAGGTCCCCGTGAACCACAAGCTACCTCACCTGTCCGTGAGCTGCAAAGCATTCTGGTGACTGAAGGGCCAACACAGAAATCTGATGTTTGCAAAGTTCAGTCCGTTTCAGTGGAACTCTGGTGGTTCTGGTGGTTCCGGTTCGTCTGGTCTCCTGTGAACGATCCGGTCTTTCTCTGGTGGTTCCGGTGTGTCTGGTCTCTTGTGAATGCGCCGGTCGAACTCCGGTGGTTCCGGTGGTTCTGGTTCGTCTGGTCTCTTGTGAACGCTCCGGTTGTACTCCGGTGGTTCTGGTTCGTCTGGTCTCTTGTGAACGCTCCGGTCGTACTCTGGTGGTTCTGGTTCGTCTGGTCTCTTGAAAACGCTCCGGTCGTACTCCAGTGGTTCCGGTGGTTCTGGTTCGTCTGGTCTCTTGTGAACGCTCCGGTCGTTCTCTGGTGGTTCTGGTTCGTCTGGTCTCTTGTGAACGCTCCGGTCGTACTCCAGTTGTTCTGGTTCGTCTGGTCTCTTGTGAACGATCCGGTCGTACTCCAGTGGTTCCGGTGGTTCTGGTTCGTCTGGTGTCTTGTGAACGCTCCGGTCGTACTCCAGTGGTTCCGGTGGTTCTGGTTCGTCTGGTCTCTTGTGAACACTCCGGTCGTACTCCAGTGGTTCTGGTTCGTCTGGTCTCTTGTGAACACTCCGGTCGTACTCCAGTGGTTCCGGTGGTTCTGGTTCGTCTGGTCTCTTGTGAACACTCCGGTCGTACTCCAGTGGTTCTGGTTCGTCTGGTCCCTTGTAAACGCTCCGGTCATACTCCGGTGGTTCCGGTGGTTCTGGTTCGTCTGGTCTCTTGTGAACGCTCCGGTCGTTCTCTGGTGGTTCTGGTTCGTCTGGCCTCTTGTGAATGCTTCGGTCGTACTCCAGTGGTTCTGGTTCGTCTGGTCTCTTGTGAACGCTCCGGTCGTTCTCTGGTGGTTCTGGTTCGTCTGGTCTCTTGTGAACGCTCCGGTCGTTCTCTGGTGGTTCCGGTGGTTCTTGTTCATCTGGTCTCTTGTGAACGCTCCGGTCGTACTCCGGTGGTTCTGGTTCTCTTGTGAACGCTACAGTTGTACTCTGGTGCCGACCAGAACAACCGTCCGTTTGCACCGACAACGAAACCCGACTAGAATCCAGTGTGATTAAAGGAAGTGAACCAAACTTGTCATTGCAGAATGATCAACATTTTGCTCAGAATAACTGAATATTCCCTTGGTGGTAGATGGGTTAGGGTTAGGATGGTGGTCTCCTCTACAGCTGTATGATCACAGCACATCGTCTGTGGAAATAATGGATCGACACGTTTTTGGCGCCCTGGAGCCTCAACAGGAGCTCCTTCTGACCGTCTCTCTCCACCTTAGTTTGGTGTACACCAGAGCAAATTATGGCCGCTAGAATCAAACGTTTGCTCTTGGTTCCATCTTGCTTTGTTTATTTACTTTTTACGTAATTTTTCACCGCCAACTTTCCAACCACTAAGAAATAATAGTGCGAGTAGATTTCAGCCCTCCGCATTCGTACACGCCCCTCTGCAAATACTAACTACAGTAAAGACACTGTTCCTGAGTTTTGTCCCTCATAATTGTTTTTTTTCTGATTAATTTGTGTTTTCTTGAAAATTTGAGGATTTTTTTTTTTCTTGTTTATGTCTCACAAACTGGTCAATTTTGTTTCTTGTCATAAAATGTTCTCATACTTTTTTCTTATAAAATTGTGATTTTTTTCTTGTAAATTTATTTGTTTTTTTCTCGTAAAATTGTGATTTTTTTCTTGTAAACTTGTTTGTTTTTTTCTCGTAAATTTGTGTTTTTTTTCTTGTAAAAGTCTTTTTTTCCCCATATTTTTAAAACTTTTTCTTGTAAATTTGTGATTTAAATAAAAAAAAAATTCTTATAAAATTTTCAAGAAGAAAATGTGCGGTGTGTGGTGACCTTTGAACTTTCCTTTTTAATGTATTTTTGGTGAAATTTAAATCATTGTTGACTATTTGTCGTGTGTGTGTCTGTGCTCTGTGATATTTGGATCATTGCTTCATCATTAGAGACACTTTTTTTAAATTTTATCTCTATCACAGCTACTAACAATTAAAGCCCAAAAAGTCCATACAAAAAATATCACATTTCATAGTAAACCACACAAACTCTTCATGAGAATATCTTTAAATGTTTAAATATTTTTAGATGTCACCTCCACAGACCGGATGGGCTGTAGCGGCTCTGTTTTTGGGCCAATCACATGAATAAAGAGTGGTGGTACTTGTGGTGATTGGCTGTGAGCAAAAACATTCAAAAGGTGTTTTTTTTTTTCTTACTTCTGGGTACGAAAATAACCACATGAAGTTGTGATAGTTATTTTATTTGATGGCTCTAACTGTACCCGGTACTCGTCTCAGAATTACTCACAACCTGCTTTAATTCAAGCATCGGCTTTACGAGCTTTGTTGACCTGCGAGTTACGAGGTTTTTGGCCAGAAACAACTTCATCACTTGAAGACTGAAGCTGTTGTTTTTTGTGTCTGGAAACCACAAAGGCAGACCGAAGCTGAAAATACAACACCACTCGTCATCTTTCTTCTCTTTTCCCAACATGCCACATCTTGCCTGGTTCTCAGTTATCATCTATCTGCTGTATGTGCATCAGGTCATTTCCTTTCATCTCCCTGCCGTGATCAATAATGTCTCATCTCGGCGAAACCGCAAACAGCCGCTCCGACATGAAAAAAAAACCCCAGACTCGCCGGGCAGGGCGATAATTGTGAGGCTCGATTCATTTGTTTTTACTCGTCTGTTGTCTTTTCTGCTGCTGTGTGTAATCAACATGCGAGCGAGCGCGGCGGACAGACGGAGGGATGATGGAGGGAGGGGGGTGTTCGTGTTGTCTAGTCTCATTTTGTTTCCTAACAGACACAACTAAATCACTTCGACGTGGGAAAACTGTTGTATCTGTGTGTCGTCATCGGGTGATGCTGCCGCTGCCAACAGAGGGAGGCTGAATGGACGAGTTACTACGGCAACAAACCCATCATCCCTCGCTGTCTGCCAGAGAGAGAGAGAGAGAGAGAAGTGAAAGACGAGGAGAGGATGAAGAGGAGGGAGAGAAGAAAAGAGCGAGAGATGAAGACAAAGAGACGGAGGAAGACAGAGAGAGAGTGTGAGACGGCGACCGAGAACAATCGTCTTGTTTTTTCTTTCTTTTCTATTGCAAATGTTTCTTTCTTTTCTTAGCAAAAATACACATTAAAAAGACTTGATTCCTGATTTGAATGCACAAATATATATTTGGCTTTTTCTCATTTCTGCAGGAACATCAGGGAGGAAGTAAGATAAGATAAAACAAGATCAGACTTTATTTATCCGTCACAGCTGCTCAAAGGTGCAGACAGGAGAGTTAAAATAATATAGAATAAAGAATAAAAATAAGATGTATACCTAGATAATATACATATACTTTAATATATAAAATAAAATATATACATCTAATATAATGAGTCATATTTGCAGGGAGGTGGACAGTCAAGGCCTCAAATGACTACTTTTACACAGAACACATAAAAAATGGTGGTATTTTTTTCCGTAATTAGGGAAATTTTTTTACACCGTGAATTAATGCATCCAGTATTATTAATGTTCAGAATGGACGACTTCTCATTTCTGCAGGAACATAAGGGATCGCGTGCTTTGACTAGCTTCCATATTTTTAGATGGATTTGGAGCAACATTTAGATTTCATAAAACATATGGCTATATCAGAGAAAGTAAAATAAAATAAGATCAGACTTTATTCATCCCGCAGTGGGAATTTAGTTGTCTCAGCAGCTCAAGATGCTGACAAGAGAGTTTACAAAGATATAAAAACAGAATAAAGAAGAAAAATAAGACGTATACATAGATAGTATGCATATACATACAATATATACACAATATAATGCGTCCGTTTTGCAAAGAGGGACAGTCAAGGTCTTCAAATGACTACTTTTACACAGAACGCAAAAAAATTGTGTTCATTTTATCCATAATTAGGGAGATTTTTCTGAGCTTTTGCACTGTGAATTAATGCATCAAGCATTAATGTGCAGAATGGATGACTTTATTTCTGCAGGAACATAAAGGAACGTGTGCTTCAAGTACCTTCTGTAGTTTTGTAGTTTTTCTGTTACGGTAATTTTTTATTAAAATGGCGTCCATGTTGGAGAAAGTAGTGCGTCCTTCTTGCAGAGAGCTGGACAGGAAAGACTTTCAAAAGATGTCAATATAGTTTGGTGAAATGTTTTCTTTTCATGAGTACTTTACACAGAAACATCAAATATTATCCAGCAAAAAAGTAGCATTAATTCTTCCGTAATAAGGTTGATTTTTCGGAGATAATGCATCAACCATTCATGGAGAATGGACGACTTCTCATTTCTGCAGGAACATAAAGAATCGTGTGCAAGTACCTTCATTTAGATTCATGGATTTTGAGTAATATTTAATTTTCATTAAAAATATGTCCATATTGGAGAAAGTAGTGCGTCCTTAATATAGTTTGTTAAAATGTTTTGTTTTCATGAGTACTTTACACAGAAAAAGCGAATATTACGCAGCAAAAAAGTAGCATTAATTCTTCCGTAATAAAGTCGATTTTTCAGAGCTTTTGCACCGTGAATTAATGCATCAACCATTCATGTGAAGAATAGAAGACTTTTCATTTCTGCAGGAACATGAATTAACATGTACCTTCTTTAGTTTTTATGGATTTTGAGTATTGTTTAATTTTCCATTAAAAATGCATTGCAGTAAGCAGTGCATCCTTTCTGCAGAGAGGTGGACAGTAAAAGCCTTTTACATGCTGCTGATACATTTAGTTCAATGTTGTTTTTGTCATGAGAACTTTAACACAGACTGAAAAAAGTGGCGTACATTTTTCTTTGTATTAAGGTAGATTTTTCGGAGATAATACGTCAACCAACTGGCAGAATGGACGACTTCTCATTTCATCTCAACATGTGCTTCAATCACCTTTTAGTTTTTATGAATTCTGAGTAAGCTTTAATTTTTTATTAAAAATACGTCCATGTTGGAGAAAGTAGTGTGTCCGGTTTGACAGTAAAGTCCTTTAACAGGCCGTGTCTTTTTGTTTTGTTCTGCACTTTTGCACAGAACGCAAAAAAGTGGAGTACATTTTTTCCGTATTGAGGTTTTCTCTGAGTTTTCAGAGCACTTGCACTGTGAATTAATGCATCAACCAATCGTGTGCAGAATGGAATATTTTCTGTCTACAATAGGCTGTGATGTAAATATTTTTTATTCAAAACGCTATAGTTCTTATCCTTCAATCTTAAATATGTTGTTGATGTTCTTCCAAAAGCTCTATTCTAATGTTAGGGCCAAACAGTTCCTGGTTGGGCTCTAAGAGACAGTTTAAAGAGGAAATAAATGATGTAAATGCTGGAAGTGAAGTAGTTCCGTAGGTTAAAGTTAAAACATGTTCCTTCTAATAAAATTGTTTATAATGCTGGTTTTATTTCTCCTGGTGAATCCTGGTTTGTTTGCCCAATTTTCAAGCTTTTTTCTCTGTTTAGTTACTTTCTGTTTTGCTTTCATGTTCCCTTAACTTCACTTCCACCTTTGGAATCATTCATAATGACCACGGCCACTAGATGGCGCCACCAACAACAACACAGCAGCCTCATTGAATGAGCTGATAACAACCTGCTGCACCTGTTAGAAGGTGGAACAGACGGATCAAAACCGCTGATCGTTTGATAACAACTGAATCTGCTGCTCAACTTCACTGGCAGCATTTTTGCTACAAGAAAAATCAATAAAATAGCTCATTGCAACTAAAACGGACAGACTACGAATCTATTCAAACCTTTTATTGAAGTGCAGCTGTTGCAGATTCACAATCCTGCAGATAAATAATGAATATATTTAATGCAAAACATTTGCATGTTTATATTTAGAATTTTTTTGTGTTGTTTCGTGCATAAGTCGGGTTGTTGAACTAAATTTGGATTGTCTTATACACTTTTTAAAAAACACATTTATTTCTGTCTGTACATATTAATAAGTTAATTTATATTTCATCTTTGTGCTGCTTGTTTTATTGAAAAACCTTGTAAACACACTTGGCCAACACATCTGATTCTGGTTCTGGTTCCTGTTTGTCTTTATGAGCAGTTTTTCCAGCATGCATTTTCCTGTTTCTTACCAGTTTATTTGCAAGCCTTTGCCTTGGCTTTTATTGACATATGTACTTTTTTATTATTATTTTGGAGCCCAGGAAGAGTAGCTGCTTCCTCCATAGAGGCTCATGGGGATCCAGACAAATAAACAAATAATACAGAGTTGCAGGATCAGGTAATCTGAATATTTGTCTTTTCTTTTGTCTAAGTGTAGTTTTATTATTTTAAGTTGTGTTCATTCAATTTATCATAAAGAAAAAGTCATTGTTCTCTTGGTGCAGATCTGGTTTGTTGGGACTATTTTCAGCGGTGGATTACTGTGTGTGTGTGTGTGTGTGTGTGTGTTATTGATGCAGAATAAACATCAGTGTGTGTGTGTGTGTGTGTTCACGGTGGCTCATTGATGTGTTTTTAAAAGAAGAAGCGATCAGGCTGTGATAGATTCATTCGCTGCCCGTTAGACTGAAGACTGACACAGATTATCACCAGAACAAGTTAAAATTCTGTAAATTTACATTTTTTTTTTTTGCAGTATTTCAGTATTTTGCCCAAACTGCAGCTAAATAAATGTCCAATCAAAGCTTTGTGAGTTTTATAAATGTGAGAGTGAAAGGCAGGAGCAGAGAGATTAAACGATAGAAGGAATAAATCAATACAGCAACAGGGACGAAGAGACGGAGGAAGGGATTGAAAAGAGAGAGAGAGAGAGTAATGAAGCGAGAAAACGAGGGAGAGCGAGAGACATATGGCGGCTGGTGGTTTACAGACTTTTCTGCCTGGCGGCGTGGAGCTGACAGCTCGCTCAACAACACGAACACAACACGTAAAAATAGAGATAAAAGGTAGAGACAATAGACGGAACGGCAGAACAAGCAGGTATAAATAAAATAATGCTCCGATAAAATCACAGGAATTAGGATTAAATCAAAAGTGTCAATAAAAATAAACAGATAGAGGAGATTTTATCTGATGTTTATGTGTTTAAATATACAGCAAAACATAATCTTTGAATTAATCTCAGATTAAACAGGATTAAGTGAAACATCACAGCAGGAACAAAAAGGATTTTATCCAGAAATGGAAGCAAGAAATAAATAAATAAATAAATAAATCAAACAAACAGAAAGCAGCTCTGACATTTTCTCACAATTTACCACTTTTATGAAAATAAATGCACACATTCATAAGCAGCATGTAAATCGCAAAATAAATTAAAATGTAGATTAAAAAAAGAAAAGTAATTGACAAAACTATCAAACAAAAATATTTCAATAATTAAGAATGTTTTTAGTTAATTTCAAATTTAAGAATAAACCTTTTGTGCTGTAAGAATATATACAGACGTTATTATAGGGAAGGAATAAAGGCATTACATTTAATATAGAATTAGTTTATTTATTATTATTATTGTTATTATTATTATTATAACATTTAAAATGATAATAAACTAAATGTGCTGGTGTGGTAATAATCCTCTCCTGTAATAATTAACATTAAATAAAAAAGTAAAATACAAATGAAGAACAGGAAATAAATAAGCAGGTAAATAAACTGAAATTATAAATCATATATTTATTGTATTTTGTTGTGACTCAAGTTGAATTTGATTAAAACAGAAATGGTATTTTTTTTAAAGTTTTATTATTTTTCTGCTCTTTTTCTATATTTTCATGCTTTTATTATTATCATGATCTCACTGTTATGTATTGATTTGAACCCTTCAGTCATTTTGGATATTTTAAAGCTGCAAATACTAATAAAAAGTGAACGATTGTGTGCAGATGAAGTGTTGAGGCGGCTGCAGGTTCTCATGCGTGCAGCTTTAATTCCCTGCAGAGATTCATTGTGGGCGCTATAGAATAACTGATGAGGTGTTATATGTTGGATTCTTTATGTCTCAGCAGGCGAACGCTTAACGAGACGCAGCACAAAGAATCTTTTTCTCTTTCTGCTGGACGGAGAGAAGCTGCAGAAAGAGAAGAGACGAAACAAACCAACGGCTCCAAAAGACACCAAGAGGAAGAATAAACCTGCAGAATCCTGCAGAACCAAAACTCAAAAAACAGCATTAAATCACATTAAAATCACTTTAAATTCAACTTGTATTATAGTGTCGTAATTATGATAATAAAGAGGGTTTTATTGTTGTTTTATTTCAGTTTTTAATTTTTCCTTTCAGAGCTTTTTCTGTGAATTTCATCTTAATGTTGTTTCATAGCTTTTGTCACACAGACAGAAATATATATTTATATAAATATACATTTGACACATAAAGGGATTTATTATTCTTATTGTCCCAGGAGTTGTTTCATTTAAACAAATACAATCTTTAAATACTCAGATTAGCTGTTAATGTGGGATTTAAAGCTCAAAATTCACCAAAATAAGAGCATTTCATTTTAACATTATTATAATGTGTCTTTTATTGTTGTTATTATTATTATGGTATAATAAGAACTTTTCATTAAAATCACAATCGTTCGTTTTATTATTTGTTCTGACATTATTTTAAATCATTACAGCAGTTTATTCATCACTTTTATTATTACTATTTGTTTTAAAAGCAGTAAAAATGATTACAGATTAACAGACGAATAAAAAAGGAACTACTTATTATTATTATTATTATTATCATAATAATGAACATTTCTTAATTTGTTTAAAATGTGGCTGAAGTTATTATAATTACTACTTATCTGATTTGGGTTTTTAATACATTTATATAATAAAAATATGATAAAGAATAAACAAAAGGACACTTTTATGTTTGCATTCAGTTGACATTTGTTTTTAAAATGATGTATTATTACATTTTGTTACATTTTGTGTTATTTTACACACAAATATATATTCTAATATCATTCAATGTACAGTGAAGAAAATGCATTTCTTTTCAATTTTGTATTATTACAATTGTGTCACATATAATATTGTAAAATATAGACCTCCATATAGTGTGCATAACACATATTAATATTGTGCAGAGGCTTTTATGCAGAATGCTTATGAATCAAATTAAAAACCAGCAAAAATCAACAGTTTTTTTTATCAAATTGAACTCAGATTAAATAAAATCCTACAGAAAATACCTGAAATATTTAACTGCATGCGTGTGTAAAATGTATTGTGCATTAATAATAAAGTGAATATTATTATTATTATTATCATTATTATTATGATTATGGTGTTATTATTATTCTGCAGCATTTAGAGACACGGTGAGTGCAGCGAGGACTCGCTTCAGGTTTTCCTGCAGCTGTTTGGTTCAACAACTCATTTACACACACGTGACAGGTTTCACAGAGTGTGTGTGTGTGTGTGTGTGTGTGTGTGTGTGTGTGTGTGTGGTCTGGTGTGGGGACATGGAGCTCGGGCTATGGAGGACATGTGTTTTGCTGCAGAAAAACAAACTCAACAAACTGTCTCTGCACTTTAAATTCTTCCTCAAATTATTTGTCACATTTTTTGTGACTTGGAGAAAAACCGTCAGAAAGTGAAACAGGAAGTGAGTTAGTGAGTTAGTGAGCTGCAGAACCCAGACGCTGCTTTCTGCTAATTGTGTTTTTTTCATTAATCGTGTCTAAAATAATTCAGTTTTTGTCTTAAACCCGCCTCTCTCTCTCCCTCTCTCTCTCTCTCCGTCTCCGTGTTTTTTTAATTGGCATATAGGGAGGCTTGTTTGTTTTTGTTGTCTGCTGTTTCTTAAATGTGTGTGTTCGTGTTCATGTGGCCCCCGGTGTCCCAACAAGCACCGCGGTAGGTGTTGGGAGGCGCTTTCGGCGGCACAAACACACAAAACAACAAAACAACACACACACACACACACACACACACACACACACACACACAGAAATACACGAGACAAAATAGATGACAAAGACAGAAATACACACAGGGACTGAAACACACAAAGACAACAAATACACTCATACCATGGGAAATCACACACACACACACACACACACAGAAGCCGTTAAAACACACATCCTCGTAGAGAAGCACACACACACACACACACACACACACACACACACACACACACACACACACACACAGTGTAAGTGAGAGTGAGGCACACACACACTCACAGGAAACCAGTTGCCTCTCATGGAGCGCCATCTTGTGGCGACAACGACCATCAGAGCCAACACACACACACACACACACACACACACACACACTCACACACTCACACACACATTCTTGTACTTCTATCTTTGTGAGGACCATCATTGGAACAGTGAATTCCCTTGTAAGGTTATAATAGTTTTGAGTTTTTCATTAGTTTTAGTTTTAATTTTGTTGTGAATTTTTGTTTTCAATTTCATTTAGTTTTAATGAGTTTTTAGAGTGAGTTTGCTAGTTTTAGTTTAGTTTTTATTAGTTGTAGTGTTTTGTAATGGGGTATTTGTTGGGTGGGAGATTAAAAGAGGTCACAGTAAATTTTGCCTTTATTTCCTTTGTCTGATCCATCTTCATTATGTATGAAAAAAGTTGACAAAGATGAAAATGAAGGACATTTTCACTATAATTTTAGTGAGTTTTGTAACCACACAACACAGTTTCAGTTAGTTAATTAATTATCTTTTTTAAACATAAACCTAATTGTAACCTTTAACCCTTAAAACAAAGTCTGAAATCTCAAAAAAGCCTTTAAAGAAGTGAGGACCGGCTGAAATGTCCTCACTTTGCAAAAATGCCCTCACTCTGTTGGTTAAAAACGTGTTCTGGTCCTCACTATGTAGGAAGTACAAGAACACACACACACACCTGCACACAGAGCTGATCACTATATTTTAGTCTTCTTTTATTTCTTGGTAAAATTCATCTTATTTTTTCTGCATCTGTGTGTCAGTTAGTTTATGAACATAACCCACAATAAATACATTAATAATAATATAATGTTTATTTTAAGAGCATGAATCCACCTAAAGCAGCACAAAATCAGTAAAGATAATTGCAGTAAATTGAAATAAAATAAGTATTTAAAAAAACAAGCCAAAATTAATATAAAAAATTAAAAATACAAATAAATGTTTACATTTTTAAATTGTTAAAAAGTATTAGAATATATATTTATAATATATTATATCATTATGTTATAGAAACACTGTAACAATAAAACTCTTCTGTTTTTATGTCTCATTTGTTGTGTGAAGCAATTTGTAACATCATTTTTTGATTATTATTAGCATTATTATTATTATTGTTATTATTATTATTATGAAAAAATGGACACAAGGTACATAGAAACATGTACTGAAATAATACTTATGCTACTCTTATGATACAATCAACAGCACAAGTAGTTTATCAGCAGTACTTCTACCTGCAGCATTACTGGGTAATACTATAATTAGTAGTAACAGTAGTAGAATGCCATGTTGTATTTATGGTGCTCTTGTAGTACTCATAGTATTGCAGTAGCAGTACTAATAGCTGCAGCAGTAGTGAAATAAGTCTACCCTTAGCCGAGTACTTGTAGCAGGTAGTATTAGTAGTTAAATATCAAAGTACTAACAGAGCAGTAGTTATAGTAATTGTAGCACAAGAAGACTTAATACTCTTCATATAGCAGAAGTAGTACTACAAGGTAGTTGTAGTAGAAAAACTAGTATATTAATAGTAGTTGTAGTAGTAGATGAAGTAATCATGTAGTATTAATGGTGCTCTTGTAGTATTGCAGTAGTAGTTCTAGCAGCTGTAGCAGTACTTGCAGTAGTATTGGAATAATTAGTATATTAGTAGTAGTTACAGTAGAAGTATTAGATGTAGCTCTAGAGGAAGTAATCACGTTGTATTTACAGTGCTCTAGTAGTACTCCTAGTATAGTAGTAGTACTGTAATTCTATACTAGGCTGAGTAGTTGTAGCAGTAAAGTTAGTAGTAGCTATAGTTGCTGTATGATGTACTGCAGTACTATGTTTAGTAGTAGTAATAATATGAGCAGTAGTTACAGAAGCAGTAGCACAGAACATAGTAGTCATGTAGTATTCATGGTGCTCTTGTAGCATTGCAGTATTAGTACCAATAGCTGCAGCAGTACTAGTAAAATAATTATATCATATTATTAATTATATCGAGTAGTTGTAGCAGCGCAATTAGTATATTAGTAGTAGTTACAGTAGTAGTATTAGATGTAGCTCTAGAAGAAGTAGTCATGCTGTATTTACGGTGCTCTAGTACTACTCCTAGTATAGCAGTAATAGTAGTAGTACTATTGGCTTTAACTGTGGAAAGATGAGTACTGTGAGAGTAACAATTATATACTAGACTAAACAGTTGTAGCAGTAAAGTTAGTAGTATTATTGCTAGTAATAATATGAGCAGTAGTTACAGAAGCAGTAGCACAGAACATAGTAGTCATGTAGTATTCATGGTGCAGTATTAGTACCAATAGCTGCAGCAGTTCTAGTAAAATAATTATATCATATTATTAATTATATCGAGTAGTTGTAGCAGCGTAATTAGTATATTAGCAGTAGTTACAGTAGTAGTATTAGATGTAGCTCTAGAAGAAGTAGTCATACTGTATTTACGGTGCTCTAGTAGTACTCCTAGTGTAGCAGTAGTAGTAGTACTAATGGCTGCCAACACAGACTGGTAAGAGAAGTAATTCCATAAGGCCCAAGTAGTAGTAGCAGCAATATTTGCAGTATATTTACGGTACTAGCTGTAGTATTAGATGTAGCATAGAGGAACTAGTCATGTTGCATTTATTGTGCTCTAGTAGTACTCCTAGTAAAGCAGTAGTAGTACAGGCTGCACATGTGGAACAAGTAGTACTGTAAGAGTAGTAATTCTACACAAGGCTGAGTATTCAGAGCAACAAAACTAGTATATTAGTATTAGTCACAGTTTAGATGTAGCACTAGAAGAAGTAGTCATGCTGCATTTACTGTGCTCTAGTAGTACTCCTAGTATAGCAGTAGTAGTAGTACTATTGGCTGTCACTGTGGAAAGACGAGTACTGTGAGAGTAATAATTCTATACTAGACTAAGCAGTTGTAGCAGTAAAGTTAGTAGTATTATTGGTAGTAATAATATGAGCAGTAGTTACAGAAGCAGTAACACAGAACATAGTAGTCATGTACACTGCAAAAAAGCCAACTTGTATTTTTTGGCCTAAAACAGTGATTTAAGTTGGTAAAACTTGGAAATATAAATTATTGACATTTAGGGCAATAATGTAAGTTAGCACAACAAAGGAAGCCAGTTGTCTGCTCAAAAACAAGTTGGTGAGTTGTTGTTACTTATATCTTTAAGTTGGGGTTCACAACAAGGGACAATAGTTCTGATAACTCTTATTTCTTTGTTGGGAAATTCGGGAAAGCGATGAAATTCATTAGCGAAAGCGGCTAACTGATGCTAGCGGCTAACTGATGCTAGCGGCTAACTGATGCTAGCGGCGCTGCTTGTTACAGCTACATGAGAAGCCATTAGCGTATCAATGCTATCTCAAAACTAACATTTCATAGCGCCGTTACAATCGTGCCAATTCAGCACATTGCAGAAATTAGCAGAAGTAAGGATTAAAAGTTATTACAATCAATTCAACTTACAGTTGAGTTGACAAAAATCAGAATTCAGAGTTGAGCAAACTCAAAAACAAAACTTAAAATTTTATCGAAGTTTGTTGTCTTGAAATTTTGAGTTCACCCAACTTTTCATTTTTTGCAGTGTAGTATTTTCAGTACCAGCTGTACTAGTTTCTATATTATATACATTTCAGTGTCTCTAATGTCTCCCTCTCTCTCTCTCTCTCTGTAAAAACAGGTTTAGATTCATGTTAAACACCATAAATGTGGTAATAAAGTGTGTGTGGTTCTGGTTGTGGTCTCCTGTTGGTGGAGCTGCAGGGATTCCTCTCATGTTGTTGACTGTTTCCACTTCTTGTCTCTCTAAAGAGCCTCGTTCCGCCCGAGGCCTTCTCTCCGTCAGCCGCCATCACCGTCAGCGGCGAGCGAGCAGGAAAGCAGACGGCGCTCGCCGAGCTGAAACCTGCACGGACACGGAGCTCTGATCGATTCACAGAGTCAATGAGAGAGGAGATACAAGAACAAGACAACGAAACAAGAAGATGTAGTCTAGACGGATTTCAGAATAAAGGCCTCCTATAAGAAGTGAGGAGCATTTATGGGTACAAGTCAGGAACCGGCCTACCTTACATATCTCAAGGGTGCTGAGTCCACAAAAAATGGTTCACAAGCGAAATTTTGAGTTTTTGACCTTCTAATTTGTATCAAATGGCCACCAAATTGCCCATCTTGCACTATCATTGGACCGTTTCCCCTTAGTTTTTTTGTAAGTAGGCAATCAAGATGAGGAAATTAAGTTTCTGGATCTATAGTCTAGGGTCAGAGCAAGAATATAGTGGAGGCTCAGTGTCTTTTTTATGTATATATATATATGCAAAATACCAACTGGAACATTTAAAAGTGATATTGATTGAATATTTATGTCGGCCTTAAAAAAATGACACAAATAATGCTAAATTTCACCTTAAAAGTTGGTATTTTGCATATATATAAATATACATGAAAAAGACACTGAGCCTCCACTATATCCTTGCTCTGACTCTAGACTATAGATCCAGAAACTTAATTTCCTCATCTTGATTGCCTACTTACAAAAAAACTAAGGGGAAATGGTCCAATGATAGTGCAAGATGGGCAATTTGGTGGCCATTTGATATACAAATTAGAAGGTCAAAAACTAAAAATTTCGCTTGGGAACCTTTTTTTTTTTGGACTCAGCACCAAAACTTCTTAGTTAGATTTAGATAAAAGATCATGATGTGGGTTAAAATAACTATGTATGTGTATGTGGTTACGGGGATGATGTAGAATGTGCGTACAACATTAAAACAAAGAAAATGACAAGATTGACTTTCTGTTTGGTGGGTGAAAGTCCTGTCTGTTTCTATTCACACTTACTTTGTTGCTCCTTGTATTACTTCACTTGACGTATTCCTTCGCTCCTGTCATAATTGATTCGACCACTAGAGGTCGCCACCTCAGAAAGACACTTCAAAGTGGCTCCTAATGAGCTGATTCTAAGATGGAGTGAGTTATATTTGAACGATAGTACAGCAACACATTCTTTTTTGTTTAATTTTTGCTCATTTTTGTTAAAGTGACAGCAGTAACATTTCTTGAACCTGGTCTCACAGAAATCCGTGAAATAGCCACGGATTTCGCTGAACTCAAAATCCGTGGAATAGCCACGGAATCGCTCAAATTTCTGTGAAACTGACACGGATTTCGCTACAATACAAGTTAAAGACAGTCATATCCCGTGGCTATTCCATGGATATTTGTTCCTATTGGTTTGTTCCAAGTCACGTGACTTTCAAGGTCCCGGCGGTCAGAACAAAAAACATGGCGGACAGTTCTCTCATTTTTAGTGAAAAATCAATATTTTGACTTTGTTTCTGCATAAAAATGGATTTTGATCACATTTCTAGCGAGAAATATATGTTTTATTTTCTAAATATTCACTCAGTGAATGTACATAATCACTTTGTATGTTGGAATAGCCACGGGATATGACTGGCATTAACTTGCATTGTAGCCAAATCCGTGTCAGTTTCACGGAAATTTGAGCGATCCCGTGGCTATTCCACGGATTTTGAGTTAAGCGAAATCCGTGGCTATTTCACAGATTTCTGTGAGACCATGTTGCATTTCTTTGTACTTCAACTTTAAACTTCTCCAAAGACGCTAGCATGTGGTACAAACTGTTTCTGAACTCGTACAAAATGTCATCCGATGATTGAACTGTAGGGAAACAAAATCATCCTCATGGCTATACAACTGCATTACCTGTTAAGAGTAGAAATAAAAAAAATCCCACAAGTTGATTTTAAAATATCTTTATTTAAACATGGTCCGGACAAAAAAATACATCTTGAAAGTTCCTGCAGGTAGCAAACACTTTGTGAGCACTTCAGGCAGGTTGTTCGGAGCACAGACGCCATAGGAGTGAAGCCACATTAAAAATGAATAAAAACAGTCAACCATTCAGCGACACGGACACACAGGCTAACAGCTCTGAGCCCAAAGCTAAACACTCCACCGCTAATACTGAAACTCTTCATCTTCCAGTGTTCCTCATGAGGACCATCACAGCATCCAACATGTGACCAACGTTTCATTACAAACCCCTTAGTATGTCATATTAGGGTCACGTTAAAAAATTCACTCGTCTTTTATTACTATCATTAGATTTTTTTCTAATCTGTTCAAAGACCAAATCGTTGAATCGTCATGTTACGTTTTAAGGGTCGTTACGGGTCACCATTTGGTAACGTTACATAAATTAACTCTGGGCGAGTGGGGGTCTGCTTTACCTGCTGGCAGGTTGACAAGGTTGGTAACGCTTTATATTAAGGTCCTTGTAATAGCCATTAATTAACAAGTAATAAGGCATTGTTCTCGCTTTAGATCCCTTTAGCTGCAAAAAGCATAGTTAACTGTTAACAAGTGCATAGTTAACTTATAATAGATGAGCAATAAAGTATATTTTAACATCAATAAGCAAACAAAAGATTAATAAAGGCATGGCAAAGACATAATGGGTGGCTTATTGGTGTTTGTAATGCTATTATGAAGAATTATAAGATACTCATGAGGCTTTTATTAATGTTCTTATTATACATCTCTTATAGCCTGCTATTAGCTGTATTATAATGCCATTATTAACACTTATATAGGCTTATAAACACACAGTAATGTTAATAAGCATCTTGTAAGGACTTACAAGGGCCTTATTACTTGTTAATTAATGGTTATTACAAGGACCTTAATGTAAAGCGTTACCAGAAGGTTTTTATAAGCTCATTAAATGGCCGCACACTGAAAACAGACCTGTTCATTTAAAGGTCACAGTTTCCTTATAGACCGTTTTTCAAAAGACGCCACAAAATGGGGAAATATTGTACTTTTTACTGACTCTAAGATAATAAGTATTTGTTGCTTGTTTTTGTAGTATTTGTCTCTTATTCTGCAGGTAAAGAACAAACCGTTAAACCACAGAAAGTATCTCAATACTTCTTCTCAATCCTTCCTTTGAAGCCAATGATGCAAAAAAAATCCTGAATAAAGACTGTGCTGACTTTGCAAATCAGCACAATGTATCGTCAAATATCAGACCAAATACGACCACTCTATTTCACATTACGAATAAAGAAAACTGTTGCATGGTTGCAGGTTTTGACTTTAACGTAACTATGTCACGTCCTGGTAACACCTTAACTTTTGGCATTTACGTGCATTTATTTGACTTTTTGAACTCTCCTTTATATCAACTAACCAGAAACTTCTTTGTTTCAATCTTAGAGAAGTGGTTTTGTAGGGTAGTGTAAGGAAACTGTAGCTCTTCAACTAAACATAACCGCTTTGTTTTCAGCGAGCCAACATCGAATGAGCTGATAACGACCTTCTCAACCTGCCAGTAGGTGGAGCAGACCTCTGCTCGTCCTTTCTTATTGGCTGTTAACTCCCATTCAATCGTCTGATAACATAGTCTAGACGGAATTGTCCAAAAAGTGAAAGTGAGGAGCATTTATGGGTACAAGTCAGGAACCAGCCTACTTTACTTATTTCAAGGGTGCTGCATCCAAAAAAAATGGTTCCCAAGCGAAATCTTGAGTTTTTGACTCTCATTTGCATATCAATATGGCAATATGCAAAAAAAAGACACTGAGCCTCCACTATATCCTTGCTCTGACCCTAGACTATAGATCCAGAAACTTAATTTCCTCATCTTTATTGTCTACTTACAAAAAAACTAAGGGAAAATGGTCCAACGACTGTGCAAGATGGGCAATTTGGTGGCCATTTGATCTACAAATTAGAAGGTTAAAAACTCAAAATTTCGCTTGGGAACCATTTTTTTTGGACTCAGCACCCTTGAGATATGTAAGGTAGGCCGGTTCCTGACTTGTACCCATAAATGCTCCTCACTTCTTATAGGAGGCCTTTATTCTGAAATCCGTCTAGACTAACAATTGAAACTGCTGGACTATTTCTTGGCAAGGAGTAGGAAGTTTAAGTCTTGTCCTCAGCTTGATGTTTCCTGCTCGTAGCCAATCATCTCAGAATGTAGCTAGAAACTAACTTCTATCTCTTTTTGCAATCTGTTATCATCCCTGGTGTGAACAGTCTAATCTAAGAAGCCCTTTGATTATCCACTCCTAGTTCTTTATAGTATTTAAACATAAGATTTTCTAACTTTTGTACATTAAATATAACTTTCTCTGCTGTCAGATTGGTTTGTCTTAAGGTAAATTAACATTGTACAGCAGCATCGACAACCTTTGTGTAGCTGTGACTCATTTTATGTACAGATCTCGCATCAACACACCTGAATAAAAATCAATAAATACTGGTTATATAAATGGAATCAAGCATTTGCAGTGCTGTGTGATATCTGATTATTTGTATATTATAAATATACATTATAGTGAAGATAAAAAGTGTATCATGTCAAGTTTGGACTCTTGAATTTAAGTTTGAAGAGCTTAAACTTGGTTGTGATTTGAGAAGGCTTTTTGTCTCAGGGAGAATGAGTAATGCTGTTACCTGGTCACCTGATTCACCCTCACCTTTTCCTTTAATAGACCTTTAAAACACCTCCAACAGCAGACTGGAGGTGCATGGATGAACACCCAGAGCTCTTGTTCTTCCAGCCGTCTACAGCTTCTTTACAATAGATAACACACACACACACACACCACTGTTATACAAACAATTACAAAACAAAGTATTTCATCAAATGCTTGATAATCACCTCCTTAGAGAGAAACAGAAGAGACAGGAGACATTCCTGTTCCCGGGGACAGAAGCGAGAGAGAGGCACGAAGAAGACAAGGCCATGGAGGCTTCAGAGAAACAGCCCTTATTTTTCAGATCTATGGCAGTATTTTAATAATACAATAACCCTGATACACGCTGTTCCCCTTTGTCTCTGTATGGGAGGAGTTCACGATGTGGCGGTTAAACTTTGCCTTGCTTATCGGTAAACAGACGTCTTGCAGAGCGTGACGGGAGGCCTTCGCTGTGCCCCGAGCAGCACAAAGGCCCATAAACTATCAACTTTTAGAATTAATTTGCAGTGATCATTACAGCCGCCCACTGTGTGCTCTGGTGGAGAAAGATTGTGGGAGGAACATGGAAAAAAAACATGACATTTTCAATGCTCAAGTGCCAAAGTATCAAACGATTTGGAAAATAAGTCATATTTTTATTATGCGAGTGCAGAAATTTAAAAAAGCCCTTTCACATGTTCTCAGTTTTTACTGCATGAAAGCCAGAAATACAGCAAGCCAGATGGGGATATACTGTCATGTAATTACTGAAACAAAACAAGCTTTATTTGAAATATTTTTTCTACATTTACAAAAACAACATAATAAAAGACTTGTTATGTGTCTTTAATTACTCTTACTCGAGTTGTTTATACCTCTCGTTATTTATGTTTCTGCCCTAAATCAGACTTATCTTATCCTAATAATGATATATATATATATATACATACATATATATCAAGATCACAATGTTGTGTTTGCATGATTTCTGGCAGAGAAGATAGCAGATTGATGCCTTTTGGATGGCAAGGGAAAAATAAATAGTCCAACGTAATGGAATCAAATATATTAAAGCAACATTACGCAGAATTTGTATTTTTTATGATGTAGTGCACCTGCAATTTTAGAGTGCAAGTATTTCTAAAATGCTGTTATAAATATGAATAAGTGCATTTCCTTCAATAACATAAGTTATAATCAAAAACTAGTCGATAAATTTGCTAACCCAGCCTAACAACCTGTAACATGCCGCAACACAAGACATAGCAAGCCAGCTAATATGACTCACTAGTCCAACAACAAGAAGACCAGCTCAGTGTCTGTCTGCAGCCTTTTATCTAGAAAAGCTCTATAAAAACAGTTTAGGATTTATTCTTTTTCAGCAGCTTCTTGCTCAGTCACACTTTTCTTTCTGAAGCTTCCTCAGTCAACATCTACATCCTTCAGTATTTTTGCTTTTGCTGTTGAACCACATTCTCTTCCCTTTATTTTTCAATAATGGGTAGCTTCTTGTATGATTTTGATAGGATTTCAAGCTCTGATCATATAATAACTGCTTGTTGTCCTTATGTTTTCTCCCTGTGTTAGGGAGCTATGTAACATATGGTTGTAAACTCTGTCGGGGAGGATGTTTCCCGTTACTGTTGCCGGTATTCTTTGCTGGCTCTTTTACTGTCCAGCTTTAGTAGTATCTAGTTTGTCGTCTATTGTCTGTCTGAATCCAATGTGAATGCAGCATTATTCCATTATTCCCTTTAGTGAAGCAGTTAAACATCCAACGTGCTGTTTTCACTGGCTTTCCCTTGAAGGTCAGCACTCTCAAGATGGTTTGCAATAAGTGGTGCAAATTTACATGTTTTAGTTCACCGAAGCTTGACTGTGCAAATAGAAACAAAATCCATCCAGTGCAACAATTACTGGCCAGAAACGTAACTTAATTTTGCTGTTCTTGCAAACCAAATTTTCTAAGCTACAAAAAAGAATAAATTCTAAAGCAATGTAACCAAATGACAGAATAAACTGACTAAAGAACCATAACACGATTCCAAAGTAGCTTAACATGCTGATGTAACATTCTAGCTTGTTGGTAACACGCTAGATCCAGACCGCCACACCATCCCCCAAAGCTCGTCTTTTTCTATGACATCTTCTTCCATTTTGGACACTCCATTCCTTTAAAGGTCAGCACTGTCAAGATGGTTTGCAATTAGCCAATGGTTCACATTTAACTAGAGTTTAACTCTAGTTAAATGTTAAAAGCTCTCTTTATAACTATATTTCTTTGATTAGCAAACCAACACATTTTTATAAGTGAGAAATTGGTAGCGTTTAGTCTTTTCAGACTTCTGATTTCTAGTTTTAACTGTTTATCAGTAAGCAAGGCAGCACTGGACCAGTAATCAGATAAGAGGCACATTTTTCCCCTGGAAGAGTTTTATTATCTCATTAAATTACGACTATAATAAAACCTGTAATTGTCTTCCTGAAGTTGACATTTACTCCAAAGTGAGGCAAACTTTCCGAGACATACAACACCCTTGTTGAAGAGATGCAACACAAAAGCTTCCAGTGTGATCATCGCACTGAACTTATGTCCCATACAAAGGTAGAACAGTGTGTATTTGGGATATTTATATCGTAAATGTGCTGAGAAACATTCAGTCTGTTTACAAAAGACGCTACGTAGCATTCAGGTGAACTTCCTGTCCAACCGAAAACAACACACACATCCCGCAGTTTGTTATTTTTTTGAAAACACACATTTTTTTTAAATTTCAGTTGATGTTTTCAAAAAGAAAAAATAGACTTCAGAGGGTCTGACAGGCGGCATATTGTTGTTACACCACAGTTGGCAACACCCACTAAAGGGGCTCTGCTACTGTCGCCTCCCCGCGGTCCAGACAGCCTCAAATACATTTAAACAACAGAAAGATTAAAAAAAAACTGAAACCCTGATAATGCAAAAACACATAAACATTTCCATCACGGTTGGATTACTGTGGATACAGTGTTCGGACAAATATAACCAGAAATACTGACAAACTAAAATATTTATGTCTTGCTTTTTTTGGTATTTGTTGGCACTGTTTGTGTTTTTTGAGCGATTGAGGATTTTCATTCCAAAATGCTACATATCCATTTTCAGAAAACGAAATGTACCTGAAACACAGAGGACTCCATCATCAACATAGAGAGTTGTTTTTTTGACAGTTGCAGTCCATTTGTATGTGAATAACTTCTTTATTTTGGATATCTCGTTTTGGAATGAAACCCCTGATATTCTTTGTTGCCCTTGAAAAAGGGAAAACATCAGGAACTACATTTGTTAACTGTCGTTGGTGGATTTTAAAGACATTCATAGCTTTAAATGATTATACATTACACGCAAAATAACTTTTTGTCATGTGAAGCTGTATGCTGATGACGCTTTTCTTCATTTTTGTGCTAACAAATATTGTCACAGTTGATTTATGTATATTTTATTGATTAAGAGGTTAAATATTTATTCCACACAAAGTCAATTCCAAAATAAAGTTTAATTAAAATGTACGGTGGTCGAGAGAGCTTAACTTAAAATTTTACGATAGCAAATTGATAGAAGAATCTGAAAATCACACGTCTTAATTTTCTAAACAAATTTAGATAATAATCTGCCTCTGTGTTTCATGATTTACTTAATTCATAGCCTTGGCTTGTTTCCATAAATTTAACATAATCATTTGTGCAAAGTCTTGTGTATAGAAAAGTGATAATTACATGAGAGGAACAAATTGGAAAATTTTGTGTTTTCCGAATGTAAATGAAAGCTGCTTCTCCGTATAGTCTCTTGATTTATCTGATTGTCTGAAATAAGGAGTGCTGACTTTCGTGATTAATAAAAATATCCATCGAAGTCATAGATCCTTGTTTTATAATTACAAGGTGAGGGTATTCTAATAATCTTATGGACGTTGTGATTGATGGATATATTAATTATCTTAACGGTATGCATATTATCTCATAATTATGACTCCATGTCTCAAAACAACAAGATCCAAAAACTTCAAACATTCAATTAATTTGTAACAACCAACACACTACCAAACAAGGTTCTCATAATTACAGGATAAAATAATAAAGTATTATGAGATATTTTGTTGAAACAAGACTCTAATAATTATGAAGAAAAGATAAGAAAATTCTTGCCTTTATACCTGAATACCCGTTACACAACAAGGAGATAAAGTTATTAAATTATCCTTACCTTGCTATTACAAAACATAATCTTAAAAAGGTACAATATCCTTATGTTGCAAAAGACAAAACAAAGATCTCTAATTACGAGAGCTAATTGTAATTATGAGACATGAAGTCATAATTATGATATTTTAATTTCTATTGTCGTAAATGCATTTTGCTTCCCTTATATCTCCGCTATAAACGACCCTTATTTGGTTCAATGTGCTGTGAAGTCAATTTAAATGTGCTTTCTTTGTTATTTTAGTAACATTTTAGATTAAACTCATCTTTAAAATTTCTCCAAACATTTTTTAAAATCTTGTGCTTTTCTTTATTTTCGTTAAAATGGTTTCTTAGCCCCGTCCTCAGAGTTCACTGACCCTCTCACTGAGGGTCTCCAGCTCCTCATCGCGCTCCTGGTAGCGCTCCATCTGACTGCTGTCGCTGCGTGGCCCGTTGGCGAGGTGCGGCGGATAGTCGAGGCCGCTGAGCTGGGCGTGGTGATGCCAGCGCAGGTCGTCGCTCTCGTGGGTGATGTAGCGCTCGTTCATCCGGGACTCCAGGTTCCTCAGGTCCAGCCACATCTGGTAGTCCTGGTGGGGAAAGCAAACACACCCTCAGACATATAGTAAATGGTAAATGGACCTGCACTTATATAGCGCTTTTCTAGTCACTTTTTGCGACCACTCAAAGCTCTTTACACTACAGACTGCGCTCATTCACCCTTTCACACACACATTCATACTGGTGGCAGAGGCTACCCTAAACGGTGTCACCTGCCACCATTGGGAATTCATTCACACACTGATGAACACAGCACATCGGGAGCGATTTGGGGTCCAGTATCTTGCTCAAGGATACTTCGACATGTAGGCTGCGATGGTCAGGGATCGAACTACCAACCCTTCGGTTGGGGGCCAACCAACTCTACCAACTGAGCCACAGCCGCCCCTTCACTTGGATTTAAGCATTTTGACTTGAAAAGACTTGATCCAGGTTATTTGATCCAACAGCATCCATCCAATCATATTGCAGGACAACCAATGAAGAAGAACTGTAAAAAAAAAACGGCGCCAGTTGGCAAAACTATAAAATAAAAAACTACAAAGTGGTCAACAAAACACAAATTGCAGTCTGCAAAACATGCGGTCGAAGATTACAGACGAAGTTCGTCCGACATTTGAAGGACTCGAAACCCAAACTGTAGGACTTGGGACTTTACTCGGGACTTGAGGGCAAAGACTTGAGACTTACTTGTGACTTGAAAAACAGGCCCCTGGCCTCCAAACTGTTAAAACATTTAAATATTTTCTCTAAAGTTTCTTCTTTTACCTCGCTAAAGACGTTATGATTTTGGTTTGGTTTGCATATTTTACATCCAACAGGTTTCCAACATAAATGGCAGAAGAGGTCGTGTGTCAGTACCACAAATTACGGCATGTAGGCACGTATTCACTGTACATATTTACTTATCGCGGAGTAGCTTGCGGTACACCAGCGCATTCTAAAAAAGGCCCACACGTACGGTCCGCGGTTGTGAAAAAGTCTGCAGTTCCTGTGGATTTATGTTGTCAAACCACTGACCTTAGGATAGGGGCAAGAAATGTCTGCTAGGGTGTGATAAAAGAGTTTAAACAGTAAATAAATGTATAAAATAATTAATTAAGTTACGTTAAAACATGTGATTCACTTAACTTATGTAAACAATGTAACTTAAGTTAAAAATGGTTTACTTTTGTTTTCACGCGGAACGCGAACCCCGCTCTCTTGGGTGAAAGTCTGCAGCTTGTTCCAACACGGGAATCCTCCTTTTAAACTTTGCTTGGCTATCAATCACCACTACGTCAGCAGTTGTTTGCTACCTGTACACGCCACCTATACTGATGTTTTTGACAGGAGAACAGGCTATTTCAGCAGGAAAAGCTACTGGACAGATCTGCATAAAACTTGGAGAAAAGCTGTAACGAACCCATTACATCCCGGTGTAAATACACAAGTGACTCTTTTGTTGACATTGCGAGACATGGCATGGCATATGGTGATCTCTTAGTTTAAAATGTATTTTATTTTTTGGGTCCACTAAAGGTTAAGGTGTCAAACTGGTTCATCCATCTGTCTATAAATTGTTCTGGTTGGTTTTATTTACATATCCCCAAATCAAAATATGACAAATGATCTACACTGGCATCACCAGATCTAATTCGTTAAGCTGTATTAGTCCGGAACCTCTCAGTTCATTTTATATTTCCAACAGGTGCAGACAAAATCGCCTCTGAATAAAAGTTTGTGACATATCACATGTTGGGGTCCCTGATCCATTTTCAAGAAAGCAAATATGCCGGCCGGGTCTCACAGTTGCTCAAATTACAGGTAAACTGTCACTAAAATGTGTTTCTGAAAACGGAGTAACAGAATCTTGATTCATATTTGATCGGCACTTTTCAGTCTGACAGTTTGAGTTTCGTGAGTGAAACGGGACGTCAATCATCCTGGAAAATCTTCTTGCCAGTTTTCTTTTTGGATGTTGATCGCTTAATTTCATCTTCAACTAATCTAATACCCAGACTAACAAATTATTATACAATTTAGGTGAATTCCAATACCCATACTATCATAATATGAAGTAGGCCAGAAATAGATTTAGCATGTCACACAACATACAAGTTCAAAAGACAATTCTAGGATGAAGATAATTAATTTTACTGATTTCCTGTTATGTTTATATCTCAGCGTCTTTCTCAACAGATCTCAAACAGAAGCTCGTTCAGTCGCCATCACGTGACCTAAGAACGGAAGTCCAGTCATTTGTTCAGAGTTGGTGGGATATAGGGAGAGGAAAAGGCTAAAAAGATGACCTCAAACTACTGTTGACTGAGTTGAGAAGAACGGCCTTGTTTTGTTCATTTAAGACTTTTCTGTCTGATTGTTAAGTTGACAGCAAACAATCGGATAAAAATAGTGATTGGAAGACACAAACAAAAAACTTGGAATTTTGCCCTAATTTACTCCTCTGATTTGGTCCATCCAAGAAAACCATTCTATTATTGTATTTATTGTGTCTGTTTCTTTATTAGTCAGCTCCTGATACCAGCTCCACTGTTAAAGATAAAGTCCTTCATTCAAGGTAACATCCCCCAAATATCCTCAGATTTTGTCCAGGTGTGAAGTCAGAAATGACACCACTATTCAGTTGTTAACCAAAGTATTCAATCAATCAATTCCATCAGTCTTGTTGTTTTCTCTCTTTTACACTAATTTAACAACCAAAATGGTTGAGAATAAATGCCTGGTGTCATCAGAGTCTTACCTGTAACCAGGGGTGGCTGAGGGTCTTGTCCACGCTGTATCTCTTCCTCATCTTAACTTGCAGCAGGTTGTTAATCAGGTCAATCGCTGAAAGGAAGGAAAAGAAAGGAGGAAAAAGGAGGAAGTGATGAGCAAGAAAAGTCTGAGGTAAAGTGAGTGGAACAGAGGGAGCGAACAGGGAGGAGGAGGAGGATGTGGGCTTGGGGCCCCCCCTGTGGCGAGGGGCCAGCCGGGGCTAATGAGCAAAGCTAACATGATGTTAACATTTCTTCAGGGGTCAGCGGTCTGAACAGCTCTGGGACCCCGGGCCCCTTAGGTCTGCAGGGGCCTCCATCGCTTGCTATTATGCACATGAATGGACCTGCACATGAATACCCCCCAAATCTGTCCGTCTAACTCTCTTTCCAAGAACCGGCGGGACGCTCACTGATTCTCAAGGTTCTTTCTCTCAGATTTGTCCCCTCCTTCCTCATTCCTGGCTCTCAGCAGAGACACATGACCCGCCTTTAATCTGCACCTTTCTTTTCAGCTGTGGGGCCGAAGGATGGCAGTGTCAGTCTACACAACTCCTGGCCTGATTTTTCATGTGGTTATGAATGGTTTTCTTACCTTTTTGTCACATTTTTCCAGGAAAACCTTCTTGCCAGTTTTTGTTTGGATGTTAATCGCTTTATTTCATCATGTGTCCTGGATTCAAACATCTCCAATTGTTGATCTTATCCAGAGCTTCCCTGTAATATATCTGCTGTATTGGATATACACCACTGTTCAACAGTTTTGTAATCAGCTGTTGTGCAGGAAAAAGAACAGCATAATTCAGACACCAAATCTATCTGTTTGTGTGCAGGATTACAAAAAAACCTACTGGCCCGATTCTCATGAAACTTGGTGGAAGGGTGAAGCACGGTCCAACGAAAACACATTCAAATTGGAACCGATTCGACTCACAGGGAAGATCCACAAATTAATTGACACTTTGGTTGACATTGTGAGATTTGTGCTGCATCTATCTGGTGTCACAATAATTGTGACATCCGCTCTCGATGCTCTTGGTTGTCACACTGATGCTGGAAGCAGCAATCAATGTGTTGTTTAAACACTGAGTGAAAAAATACAGCATGTTACAGCTTTAAGCTCATTCAGTCAGGACAACAACCTCCCAACTCTGGAAATGGGACCATCCAAGGAGCATAGGAACGCTGAGTGAGAATACTTAGTACTTCAAAATTCTTAAAAAAATAAGACTTGGTGTTAGATTTAAGGTCAGAATCAAGTTTAGGTGAAGGTTTCTGTTAAGGTTTAGAAGTTGTGACCTTGGTGTAGTTCTCTACAGCACGTTAGCTTTTTACTTCTGCTGGCTTCGTTTACGCTTCAAACATCATAAAGTGGAGTTCATCGGTGAAGATTATCTTGCTGAACAAAACGTGTCAGCATCAGAAATGTTTATTTTACGACAAAAACAGACGGCTACTATCATTGTAGACGGTGGTATAGAAACTGACGGTTCACACACTTTCATATTGTTTTTTCTACGGTATAACTAAAGTTATTTAGTTTCAAATGGGAGACATTTCACACATATTTCTATTTAAAAAACATTTTAATCTTTCAATTACAAGTTAGTGTTTGTCCAGCCAAAAATATACCATATATCGTACACCGTTAGACAGTTATCGTACACCGTTAGACCGTTATCGTACACCGTTAGACAGTTATCGTACACCGTTAGACCGTTATCGTACACCGTTAGACAGTTATCGTACACCGTTAGACAGTTATCGTACACCGTTAGACCGTTATCGTAGACCGTTATCGTACACCGTTAGACAGTTATCGTACACCGTTAGACCGTTATCGTACACCGTTAGACCGTTATCGTACACCGTTAGACCGTTATCGTACACCGTTAGACAGTTATCGTACACCGTTAGACCGTTATGGTACACCGTTAGACAGTTATCGTACACCGTTAGACCGTTATGGTACACCGTTAGACAGTTATCGTACACCGTTAGACAGTTATCGTACACCGTTAGACCGTTATCGTACACCGTTAGACAGTTATCGTACACCGCTAGACAGTTATCGTACACCGTTAGATAGTTATCGTACACCTTTAGACAGTTATCGTACACCGTTAGACAGTTATATACCGTTAGACCGTTATTGTACACCGTTAGACAGTTATCGTACACCGTTAGACCGTTATCGTACACCGTTAGACCGTTATCGTACACCGTTAGACAGTTATCGTACACCGTTAGACCGTTATGGTACACCGTTAGACAGTTATCGTACACCGTTAGACCGTTATGGTACACCGTTAGACAGTTATCGTACACCGTTAGACAGTTATCGTACACCGTTAGACCGTTATCGTACACCGTTAGACAGTTATCGTACACCGCTAGACAGTTATCGTACACCGTTAGATAGTTATCGTACACCTTTAGACAGTTATCGTACACCGTTAGACAGTTATATACCGTTAGACCGTTATTGTACACCGTTAGACAGTTATCGTACACCGTTAGACCGTTATCGTACACCGTTAGACAGTTATCGTACACCGTTAGACAGTTATCGTACACCGTTAGACAGTTATCGTACACGTTAGACTGTTATTGTACACCGTTAGACAGTTATCGTACACCGTTAGACCGTTGTCGTACACCGTTAGACAGTTATCGTACACCGTTAGACAGTTATCGTACACCGTTAGACCGTTGTCGTACACCGTTAGACAGTTATCGTACACCGTTAGACCGTTTTCGTACACCGTTAGACAGTTATCGCACACCGTTAGACAGTTATCGTACACCGTTAGACAGTTATCGTACACCGTTAGACAGTTATCGTACACCGTTAGACAGTTATTGTACCGTGAATATCCCACCATTGCAAACCACTGACTGCTGATTTCCCATAATCTGTTGCTCAGAGTGGATCATAAAAAGCACCAAAAACCATTCAATGAAGAGTAGTAAACTTGACAACAATAATAATATTATAACACATACTAATATAAACTCCTAAACACAACATTTGAAGTCAAGAAACAGCCCTGACTGACTACATTTCACTGCTGTTAAACTGTGTCATTTGACATCCTTTGGTGATAAAAGCTGCATAATTTTCAGCCCATGTTTGTGGCGTCTTCACAATATAACAGCATAACGTCTTTATTCAAGTGTCTCCATTATAAAACTTGAATCGTGTTTGTGGGCAGAAGAAAAAATGAGTTCTATAACAGAATCCATTTGAAGTGTCTTCTTTTAAAGTGATCTTTGAAAATGCAGATTTGTTGACGCACCGAGGAGTTTGTTCCGTGACATTTAATCCTCCTGCGGCTGACAGACAACGACTTTTTTCTCTTCAACGTTTATTTTGAAGCGCAGCTGAAGTCGCTGTGGCGGGATGTGGAGGTGGAGGGGTAGGTTAAGAGCCGGGGAGCGAGTGAGTCAGGCTGATTTAAATCTGTCTCCGATAGTCAACAGGACGGTTCCAGCCAACATGCTCGGCGGACGCATTTAGAGACAATGACGACAACAACATGAGTCACGCAGCAGCAGAGACTTCAAGGAGATATCACTCTGCAGCGGGAGGAAATAATAATCCGCGCTGATGTTTGAGGACAGAAAATAACCGCAGAAAGGTGAAACAAAGCATTCATCTTTGATCGTGGCATTATGGGGGAGGTTCACACTATTTATATCTGCTGGTAGAGGAAGGCTGACACATGGTTTCATTACAGAACAACCCTCTGCAGACAGGAAACGGTACGATGAGGCTGTTTTTATGACTGTTGTTGTTTTGATAATATTCAGGATATGGTAGAAGAGATATCCTTGTTTACAGATGGGAATAAACTCATTTTGGCTCCTGGCTGCAGGATTTATCACTGCACCGGATTTAGCTTCTCTGTCTCAGGAAACAATTGTGACAATGAAATGCAAATATGCACACTGAAGTGAGACTTTCCCTTTATTTGAATGTGTTAAACATTTTCTGATTTACTACAAGAAGCTCAAGCAGTTTCAGGGCGATTTCTGTCCTCATTTTTCAGAAAGGAGACAGTACAGAGCACTAAAACAAACCTCAGGATTTCACCCAGTAGACCAGGGATTGTGTCCCATGTCAAAACATATCAGAAACGTCCTTGCTTCATGTTCTTACATCATTTCCGGTGCTCATGTTGTCCTACTAACTTCCAGCACTTACCTACATGCATTACATCATTATTACTTTTCAAACAATCTTTCACCACGCCTAACCAGGTAGTTTTTGCTCTAACCTTAGATAAGTGTGTTTGTGGTGTAATCATTAGGAAATTATAGTAGTGCATGCCACATTTCTATCCGTTTTAGATTACGGTGACATTATTTATATGCATGCTTGTCCCTCGGTCCTAAAACCACTTGATACAATTTATCATTCTGTTATTAGATTTATTACTGGCGATGGGTTCATGACCCATCACTGCACCTCTATCACAATGTTGGTTGGACTTCCCTGGCTCTAAGAAGGGAGCAACACTGTATATTGTTTAATTATAAGGCACTACTGAAAAAACTACCATTCTACTTATCGAGCCTACTGAGCTTCAGATATTTTAACTTTCCAACTGGTTCATATAACCCACTGGCTCTTAATATCCCTGCTATTAAAACGGAGGTTGGGAAATTCGCTTTTGTTTATTTCGCTCCTTTTAAATGGAATAATTTACTGTCACAGCTTCAGTTGGATACAATGATTCCTTTTAATCATTTTAAAGACATTCTTGTTAATCTTATGATTTCTGAATGTGTATGTGCTCATTGAATTTATTGTGCTTCTGTTGATTATATATTATTATGGATATGTAGTGTAATGTGTTAAATTGTATTTGTACTGTAATCAGGGCGCCATTGGAAATGAGAGCTTGCTCTCAATTGGCCCTCCCTGAATAAATAAAGGTGAAATGAAATTTCAGCCTTTTAACTAAACCGTTCAGCTTTCCATTGAATGGGTTGATAACTCTTAAAGCCTCCCGCACTCTGCCCCAGTTCTTTTGTTCTATACTTGGTTTTTACAAAAGACTCCAAACGACTGAATAAAGTTAACCATTTATTGAAAGAATAATAGCCAAATGCAATGAGCAGCTGGAATCTGCTGTGTCCGACAACAGGTTGGGTTTTGTCGCAATTGGTCAATTTTGGATGGTGACGCAACAGCCAACCGCAGGGCTATTAGCTGCTAGCGGCGATAATCACCGGCGCTATCGTAACGCTGGTGATCTCTCTACAAGCCGGGGGACAGCGGAGCCCCCAGAGACCCCCAGCAGCTTGTTTATTGCCCATAAAATCAGTGGATGTGTGTGGCTGAATGACATGAGGGGGAATAAAGCGTGAAAATAAATAATCTTGCAGAAAGCGAGAACTGGAGAAGCAAAGCAGCAGCAACACTCTCTCACAGACACACACACAACAAACATCCATTTCTGTAGCTCTACTACGTCATCTGGTATAACTGATCTGATTGGCTAAGAGCTACCTACAGACGCTTTGATAGACATTCTAAGCATCCAATAAACGGCTCTGGAGGATCGTAAACCACACCTCCTCTACGGAGAAATGAATGGCTGGTTTCCAGACCAGATCTCATTTGAGATTAGTCTGGTGTTAGCCAGGCTAGCATCCTGATCTAGTTCTAACCGGTTTTCAGGAGAGGTTCAGTATGGGGACAGGATGTGCCCTCTTGACCTGCAGCTCAACAAAGGAAGTGAGCTTTAAATGTTCGTTGAACAGCTCTTCTGCAAAGTCACTGAACATTTAACAAATACTAGTTTTACTTCAGTTCACCTCAGTTACAGCTAAGCTAAGCTAAATGTCCCTCTCCTGACCTGATAATGACCTGGAGCAGGACCCTACTCGCCCCTTCCAAGCGAGTTTCCCCTCAAAAACAACCCCATAGGTCCCGGCAAACAAAAATAAAAGGTGTGTTTGTGTCACACGATGTCGTGTACCTTCTTGGGAAACTTTCTTCCAGGGATGAGGAGGGTACATGAAGGCAGCGTTCTGGATCTGATCGTTGATATCTTCATCTTCATTGAAAGGGAAAGTTCCGCTAAGACTGCAGGATGAACGGAAACATTCAGTTTGATAGAAAATACTTTTGTGATACAAAATGGATAGTGAAGTTTTTTGATTATTGAAATACTAGTTTGCTTATACGTTTTGTTGGTCAAATTGTGACCAACTATAAACCGATGATGAAGTGAAAAATGTAAAACAAACCATTATAGCCTAAAACCACGAAAAAGCTAACAAACACACGTAAATATAAGATATCGGAGCTAAACAAAGACAGAATTAAAAACGGTTTCTTAAGTGAGGCCTCCTACCTGACGTAGATGATGACTCCGACCGACCACATGTCCAGAGAGCGGTTGTAGCCTTTGTTCCTCAGGACTTCGGGAGCGAGATACGCCGGTGTGCCGACCACCGAACGCCTGAACGACTTCTCACCGATGATCCGGGCGAAACCAAAGTCACACAGCTTCACCTGAAACGAGACGGATGGAGGTGTTACATGACGTGTTTTACTGGTTACACTATTGTTTACCTCATTATCTTAGAACACTGACTCATTGACTACAACCACCAATAAATGATGTTCAAATTCATTTTAAAAACTTTCTTTTTCACTTGTGCACCGTAATGGTACAATGTTGCCTACGGGCAACAAACCCCAAAAACTTCAAAACTTCCCCAAAATTTCTTCAGTTTATGTTTATTTATTCTATTTTAAGACAAAAAAAACACTCCAAACATTTTTTTCCTAACTGGCATCATAATGCGTACCATAGAGGGTTAACACGATGTGGCCCAAATTTTTGCCTCATTAGTGTGGTAATAAAGGTCAGGATAGAGCATGAAATAATGTTAATTCTCTCTGTTTGGTTGTGCAGCAAGCAGCAGACAGTGTTTGGATTGAACAGAGTGTGATGAAGCTGTTGGCTGCGATCAGGATGATTCACACACACTCAGGAGAAACATGGAAGTGATACGTCGGCTCGCTTCACAGTCCAGTTGTGATGAATCAGTTCTGCTCAGCATCAACTCTTGTCTATTTTAGGTTACCGTTGTTATCGAGACCGTCTCTTCTCACTCAGGTGGATTCAGATGGAGGCGGTCTGACCCTGTTTTCAGGTGTTGGTCCAAGAAAGCAGTTTTTGTTTTTCAGATTTATTCCCTTGATTGACACATCCCATTTATTAGACTTCCTCTCTTTTTTTGTGGTCACATTTAACTATTTTATTTCTACACAAGACAGCCCCTGAGTTGTTGGAAGGTGTATTTTTTTTTCTCTTTTTATAGATCTAGGCTCGCCTTTTCTGCCTACTCCCACTCTTTGTGCTAAGCTAAGCTAAGCTAGGCTAATCATGGACTGGATCTTCCTCTGATCTCAACTGAACAAAATGAAACTGGTCTCTGTACATTTACTTGGTAGCAAACGAGAGATTTTGCCAAGATTTTGAAGTTCTCCTTTTTCTTTGGTTGCTTGTTAACGCTGTCAACTAAACAAATTGTTGGCTGCTAGATATTTAAGTTGGTAGCTAAAGTTTGAAGGTTGGGAATCAATGAAAATCGTTTTAAATTGCCAAAAATCTAATCGTACAGGATAATAACAACCTCAATATTAGCTTTAAACTGTAATATTGGTTTAAAATGTTAAGCAGCCAAAACTTTATTTTTATTTTTTTTAACACAGGCTAGCAGTTTTTCCTTCCTTATCAGTTTTTGTGCTAAGCTAGGCTACAAATGTCCTGGACTTGTACCAGACACAGAAAAACCCTAAAACTAAATTTCAGACTAGTCCTTGGTTGCAAATTAGCAGCAAGCTATGTGCAAACTAGACAATGTTTTGCACTTTAGATTACGAAAGTTAGCTCATTTAGCTGTTAACTAACGTTTCTGGATTTGGAATTGATCAAATAGCTTTTAATTATCCAAATACAAATTGTACATGAAATATGTGTTGCCAGGCTACAAATGTTCTTGATGTTTCTGTACTTTTGGAGTGGTCTTTTAATATAACTTTTGGTTGCTACTTAGCGAACAAGCTATGTGCCACTTATCTTAGCTTCTTAGCTCACACATTTCAGCTAATTTAGCTAACATTTGGGGGTTGGGAACCAATTTAAATAGCTACAAACTGTCATAAATACAATGTACTGGGTGTATTAAACTGTATTGTTTTTTATTGATGTTGTTTTTTGTTTTTGTGTAATTTTTTACACAGCTATGCTATTTTTCATGTTTTATATGCTAAGCTAGGCTACAAATGTATTGAACTTTTTTCTGTACTGGACACAGAAAAAACAAGTTCAAAAGATTTTAACCAAATTTTGGAACCAGTCCTTTTTATATCCCCCTTGGTTGCTAGTTAGCATACAAGCATAGATGCTCAAACTAGACAATGTTAGCTCCTCAGCTCACAAAATAAGCTCATTCCATACAGCATTTCTTGGGGTTGAAAATCAATTAAAGTAGCTTTGAAGAGTCACAATACTATGTGGACATGATAATTACTTTTCTCTTGACTCTTGGGAAGACAAACAAAATAATTTCACTAAATATCAGACTTCCTTTGAATGTTTTAATTTTTTAAGAAAAACTAACGTCAGTTTGTCTGTTTGGAATAAATTGAAATGGAGTCAAAATAAACTGTGGACATGATAATTTGTTTTCTATGGACCATGGAGAATAAAAATAACATAATTTCACTAAATAACCGACTCTTCCTTTACATGTTTTCATTCCTCCAAAAACTGCTGACTTACATAGCTAGTTAGTTAGCTCTCAAGCTAACGTTAATGCAGCTAACGTTCCTGTTTCAGTCGTTCTTCCTTTCTGTGTGTGTCCTGGTATTAGTAGCAGGTTTTGCAGATGATACACAGTAAGTGAAGTGTGTGAGCCCAACAGCCGGCCTGCTGCATCATTAGAGCTACCAGCTAACAGTCTGTCTGACACAAACAGCTATTTCTGGAGAGGAGACCCAAAACTGCAGAAAGCTGCTAATAGTTACACTGAAAGCTAATGGGCCGTCTGTGTCTCGGCTGGTTTGTTTGTCTGGATCTTCCTGTTGCACCTCTTCACTCTCTCTCTCTCTGTAAATATATATTATATATGTGTGTGTGCTTGTCTTCTGGTTTGTGTCAGCTGCATATAATTCTTTTTTAGTTTTTCTTTTCTTGTTGGTATTTCATCCAGATGCATCCAGGGTTTTAAATAGTTTAGTGCTTCTGCCGTAGTGATCCAGCGAGTCAAACTTTTGAGTTTTTAGGTTTTTACACCAGGGATATTCAACTTGGGGAGGCAGAGACCAGTAAATAAACAATAATATTTTTAAATGAAATGAATAAACTTTAAAAGGCCCATAACTTATATTTCTTATTGACTTATTAACAGAATTAACTTGCCCTAAGTACATGGAAAATGCCGATTGTGAATGTCCAATTTTGAACCAAATATTCAATTTCATTTTCACAATATGAAAAACCAATACTTTGATAGCTTCTACTTCAAAGGAGGGTAACATATAATTCAGTTTCATAATACTTAATACTAAAAATGCCTATTAAAACAATGCATTACAGGAAAACACTTGCACTTTACTTTGCACAATAATTTCAGAATATGCAAATTTAAAAAAAACTTGCAAAATGGTCAGATAGTATGCATACACTCAGTACCTGTGGAAACGAGTCTGCAGAAGCCAGCAGAACGTTCTCTGGTTTCAGATCACAGTGGACGATGTTCTTGAAGTGGAGGTGACGTAAAGCCACCAGGATCTGAAGAAGACATGACATCATTATTCACTCTTTTGTCAAAGTCATCAAAGAAAGTTCCCTGAAAGTGGCGCTAGACGAAAGGTCACAGTATAATACATGATAAGTCGAATTTTAGCTCATGGAATTCATGTAATTTGAAGGAGTAAAGTTGTTCCTTAACGTCATTATTTGTAAGCATCACCAAACTCCAAAGATGGTCTGTAAGCAGATTTGAAGTGTAATTGTAAACAGTGGCGGTTCTACCCAGGGGCCTCCAGGGGCCACTGCCCCTGTGAAGAAGCCTTTGGCCCCTGCTGTGGCCCCTGTGTCAAATTAATAATAAAATTATCAATTTATAACAATGAACAATGGAACAATTCTAACCTTTTTTTTGTTCAAACAATATCTCATTGTACACAAAAGGAACCCAGAATGTTACATTGTATAATAGTTTAACTCTATGGAGTCTTATTGGGATATTTTGTCCATTTTTGAATCCTTTTCATGTCTTTACGTGTCTTTGTAAGTAATTCTGTGTCTTTTTTGTTCATTTGTGTCTTTTTTGTGTCTTTTTTGGTAATTTTGTGTCTGTTGTTGTGTCTTTTTTAGTTATTTTGTGTCTTTTTTTGTCATTTTGTGTCTTCTGTGGGTTTTTTTTGTTATTCTGTCTTCTCATTTTGTGTCTTTTTTGGTCATTTTTTTGTCTTTTTTTGGTCATTTTGTGTCTTTTTTTGTCATTTTGTGTCTTCTGTGGGTTTTTTTTGTTGTAATGTATGTGTCTTTTTTTGTGTCCGTTTTAGTTATTTTGTGTCTTTTTTTGGTCATTTTGTGTCCTTTTTTGTCATTTTGTGTCTTCTATGGGTTTTTTTTGTTATTCTGTCTTCTCATTTTGCGTCTTTTTGGGTCATTTTGTGTCTTTTTGGGTCATTTTGTGTCTTTTTCAAGACATTCAAATATTTTGAATGCTTAAATATCATCTTTGCCATTTTTTCATGTGCTAATGTGCCCCTCTGATTAAACACTGGCCCCCACAGTAAAATTGGTCGAGAACCGCCGCTGATTGTAAATGAAAGTGTGTTTCTAACCTGCGTCACCAGGAACTTGGTGATCCTCTCAGGCAGTCGTCCTTTCTCGCTGGACAGGATCATCTCCAGCATGTCCCCGTGGAGCTTCTCCATGACCACGAACACTCTCTCTGGGGTCTCAAACATGCAGTCCAGGTTGACCACGCCCGGGTGGTGCAAGCTCTGCAGAGAACAAGCCAAGCCGTTCCAGGGCAGCACAATCAGCACAAACATGACTAGAAGTGGGAACAACTCAAACATGTAATAATGACAGAAATCAGAAAAAAAGAAAAACACAAGTTGAATTTATTTGATAAATTATCTTTAAACACTTTTCCAAGTGTCCACAAGTGTCATGTTTTCTCCACATATTGTACGTAAAAAAAGACCCCAAAAAAAGATACAAAATAACCAAAAAAGACAGAAAAATTACCAAAAAAGATGTAAAGTTTTCTCCACATATTGTACATATTGAAGTATTGTCATGTTTCCAGCCTCTCCTGTCCTCTCCTCTCTGCTCTGTGTAAACAGCCTCTTTATTTAATGTTTTTAACAGGATCTGGTTAGTGCAAACACTTTATTTTAAATGACACATGGAGAATAAAGAGATTCTGACACAAATATCAACATTTAACACAAGTTCTGGTCACTTTTTCCACACAGAAGCCTTTGTCAGATATGATGCATTCAAGGACCATCAGAAAGCAGAGAACTTTTGAAGGACACATACTTTTCACCCTATGAAAATATAAGTTCTCGTTATGCAGAATGTCCCCACTCAGATTGTTTTATATATTCCAAATATATTATTATAATATATTATTGTTATTGATGCATTATATGTAAGCAGCATTTTACTGTTTACTGTCAAGGTAGGACTCATTGTAGGTGCTTCATATATGTTTATGTGCTTTAATTGATAAAAGTCATTTTAAATTGATCAATGTGTATGTAAAAGTACCTCAAAACTGTGAATAAAGGTACAGCACTTGAAGTAAGTTACATTCCACCACTGAATTTAAGGTCATATACACTACCGGTCAAAAGTTTTAGAACACTCCAATTTTTCCAGTTTTTTTATTGAAACTCAAGCAGTTCAAGTCAAATGAACAGCTTGAAAGGGTACAAAGGTAAGTGGTGAACTGCCAGAGGTAAATAAAAAAAGGTAAGCTTAACCAAAACTGGAAAATAATGTACATTTCAGAATTATACAAGTAGGCCTTTTTCAGGGAACAAGAAATGGGTTAACAACTTAACTCTATGGAGTCTTGGGCTATTTTGTCCATTTTTGAATTATTTTTATGTCTTTGTAAGTCATTTTGTGTCTTTTTAGTCATTTTGTGTATTTTTGTGTCTTTTTTTGGTCATTTTGTGTCTTTTTGTTTCTTTTTTTGGTCATTTTGTGTCTTTCTTTTGTCATTTTGTGTCTTTTTGTGTCTTTTTTTGTCATTTTGTGTCTTTCTTTAGTCATTTTGTGTCTTTTTTTAGTCCTTTAGTTCAACATAAAATGGGATTTTTAATCTTTTTTTACTTCCAAAACACTATCATGCTCAATGAAGAAATTTAAATGTTGCAAATGTGCATTAATTTCAGAGTACACTGAGACATTAAACTGCATAATTTTTCAATTAAATTCTGGAAAAATTGGGGTGTTCTAAAACTTTTGACCAGTAGTGTATTGAAATAATTTCTTATTTCTTTCTTATCTGTAAAGAATTGACATAAAAGTAACATTTCAACCTCAATAAATGAATTGAAAATCATGATATTCCCACAAAAGGAACAGATCAGAGATGAAGTGAAGTGAACAGTGATGCTGTGCAGGTAGGTGTGTGTGTGTGTGTGTGTGTGTGTGTGTTCTGCAGGTTGAGCAGCGCTGGAATATTACAGGATGTCACACCCCCACAGTGTTGCCAGGGTAATGAAGTCGTTCACGACAGGAAGTCTCACTCACTGCCAGCAGCACTGCTGTGTGTGTGTGTGTGTGTGTGTGTGTGTGTGTGTGTGTGTGTGTGTACCTGCAGTATGGCCACCTCGTTGCGTAGCTGACTCTCCTGTTTTGTGGGGAATCGAAGTTTATCGATGATCTTGATGGCGACGTCTCGGCCAGACTTTCTGTGTTTACCTGCAGGGAAATATATATAAATATATAAATATATATATATATATATATATATATATATATGAATGCTATAACCTTCAGTCAGCTTTTATCTTTTCATCTATTATATATTATATTTTATTCATAAATCAAGGGGTGTTTGGACAGTTTGCAGGCATTGATTTTTTGAAAATGAAATAAAACCAATATAATAATAATAATATTAAATATAATACATTTAATAATATATAATTAGCATTAAAATGTTGCTTTAGAAATAATAGATAAGGATTATATATTCACAAAAAATGCCTAAAAACAATGTAATTCTCCTTATATTTAGACTTTTATTCTCAAAATATCACAACTTTTTTTGACATAATATAAAAATATCTGAAAAATCAAAACAATCAGTTATTTTAGAAGTTCTAATATATATAAAACATATAAATATGAATAATATATAATTATTAAAACTTTATTCTTCAAACATTTGTAAAAAAAAAAACACAAAAAAAACATAACAAATAACACCCAAGAGTCAGTAAAAAAAATCCATAATCAATAAAATACTGCTCCAAACAATATTACAACTGTAATTGCCAGAATATTCAAATATCTTAAAAAAAACAAATGAATCATGTTCTGCAGTTTTAAATGTTCTTTCTTGTCTGTTTACCTCCGTACACGATGCCAAACTGTCCCGAGCCGAGAACCTCGTCAGGGAAGATCTGATACACAGAGTTAATGTCCTGAAGAAACACAAGAACAAACTTTCACCATTCATTCTGCTTCAAGGACTCGTGGGACACTATCGTTCTCCTGGTGGAAGTCCTCCTTCCCTACTGCATCTTTGTGCTGTAATCTCTGCCACTAGAGGGCGCCACTGACTCCAGACCAGGCGGCAATCTCCGTGTCTGAGCATGGAGGCCAACCAGGAAGTGCATTAAGCCTGCAATTCACCGGAAATTCCAGCAGGGGGCGCTAAGTTTGGCTGCAAAAGAAATCTGCCCATTCATTTCAGTGCTAAATTTGAAAACTTCTCACTTGATTTATTACCTCAGAAAAAAATTTCAGGACAACATTATGGTCTCAATCACTAGTAAAAAATCTTCTTCAAGACAATTTGATGTCAATAGTTCTAATAATGGCCCCATTTAGAAGAAAATAGAAGATAAAAAATCGTATGATTTGGGGCGGGGCTACCTTTGATTGACAGGTCACTGACAAGGCGAGCCGTCACCAGAAGAGAAGCAGATTAATGCGTATCCATGGAAACGTGTCAATAAAGTTATATATAACGTTATATAGATGGAAAAGAGGACGTTTAGCGGTTTGGTCTCATAACTTTGACCCTTTCACTGTATTTTCACTTAATGACAGTTTATTTGAACGTTTTGTTCATTAAATGTCTTGTTCAATGTTTGGTTGGACTAACAGACACTCCAAGGAGTCGCTGCTCAGTTTTCTGAGGTAAGAAAGATACATTTTGTTTTTGTTTTTTTGCTAGCCAAAGCTAACATCCCAGTTAATGCTCCAGCTAATGCTAACATGAATTAGCAGCAGCTTCTCTCAGTCAGGTTGAGGTGTAGAGAGGCTGTAGTCAGTGATCAGATCCCTCTCCTCCTCCACAGTCCAGATATGTTCTGCTTCCTGTATCGGAAACAAGATGGCGACGAGTATAACGCTGAACTTGAGGCTTCCAACGGGCCACAAACCAACGGGTGACGTCACGGTGACTACGTCCATTATTTATATACAGTCTATGGGTTGTACACAGTTAGCAACGCCATTCTTCTCCTCTCATTTTACATTTTTTTTTAGGTCATTTTGTGTCTCCATTTGGTAATTCTTTTACTTTATGTGGCTTTTTTCAAAATTTGAATTTTTTTTGGTCATTTTCAAATCTTTTTTTAGTCATTTTGTGTCATTTTACTCCTTCTTTGGTAATTTTGTGTCTTTTTTTTCACGTCTCCTGGGTGAAAGTTGTGGGTTTCTTTGACCCATCCACCTCGAACTGCAACTTCTGTGCTTTATACTCCACCTCGCCGTCATTCACAATCACTACAGCCACTAGAGGGCGCCACTAACTCCAAACTGAAACATGGGTATTTAGTCTGGTCTGAAGGTAGATGGACCGGAACAACAGAAATCGGTGGACATAGTATCGTAATTATAAACTTAAACGGGTATAAAATGTTTAGGGCGGGCCTTTGTTTAGGTGTTTAAATACATGTTGTGCAGCGAACCTGGTCTCACAGAAATCCGTGAAATAGCCACGGAATCACTCAAATTTCCGTGAAACTGACACGAATTTCGCTACAATGCAAGTTAATATTTTTTCCTATTGGTTTGTTCCAAGTCACGTGACTTTTAAGTTTCCAAAAAACATGGCGGACAGTTCTCTCATTTTTAGTGAAAAAAATCAATATTTTGACTTAGTTTCTGCAGAAAAATGGATTTTGATCACATTTCTAGTGAGAAATATATGTTTTATTTTCTAAATATTCACTCAGTGAATGTACATAATCACTTTTATGTTGGAATAGCCACGGGATATGACTGGCATTAACTTGCATTGTAGCCAAATCCGTGTCAGTTTCACGGAAATTTGAGTGATTCCGTGGCTATTCCACGGATTTTGAGTTAAGCAAATCCGTGGCTATTTCACGGATTCCTGTGAGACCAGGTTGTGTGCAGCAGCACATTGTTGGTTTCCTGGTTCTGCAGATCATCATCTGTTGCAGCTAACACACTAGCACACACCTCAATTATCCCTTTACTTTATCAAATAAATGCAGTGGAGTTAAATACACAATATTAGTCCCTCTGAACTGTGGTGTAGCAGTACAAAGTGGCACAAATTGGAATTAATGGAGTGGAGTACTAGTGCAGTACTTGTAACGCTGCTAGCTGCTGAAGTTGTGAAAGCTGTGAAGTTCCTCTGATGGAAAGCTGCTGAAGCTGCGGTGCGGGGAGGCGAGGCCGTATGTGACACAAAGTGGGCTCAACAAAAAAGTGAATTGCATCAATTCATCACCTGGCGGAGGAGGTTTGAGAGAAGCTCTTTGTGGCGGAGAGCCCACTGAGCGTAACCACACGGCGTCACAGTGATCTGCCACAGCTTTGACACCAAAACTGCTAAATATTTTCTCCTTGTCTGCAATCACGTCTCCCTTTTCTCCCCCGTTAGCTGACAGCCTAATATCACACCTCGAGCGGAGAGGACAGAAATACAATATTATAACCCCCCCCCCCCACCCCCCCGCCCTCGACGAGCCTCGCTGCCTAATTACCATCCGTCACCATGGAAACCGTTTGGCTGAGTGAGTAATCACAGTAATCTCCATCTGAGGTGCTTGAAGACGTGCTCACCTTGGAGACGGCGAAAGGTGCACGCGCCGCCGCCGCATGGAAATGGGACTCGATGTTCTCTGCTGCTGCATTTGCATGAAAAGAGTTTTCAGCCGTTTTCAGCCTTGTGTGTGAAATCTTTATGATGTGAATGCACACGAGTGTTTGGTGCACGCCGAGCGGCTCCGGGGGGAAACTCTGTGACACTTTAAATGCAAATGAACGAAGAGTGAGAGGAACGAGAGAAATGAACAAACAGGATGGAGTTTATGGTCGAGGGAAGACAATATTTAATACAATAAATCAGCATCTTCGTTTCTCACGATGCAGACCAAACCTCTGGGAACAGCAAGAACGGACAAACTGTAGATAACAATGAGCGGGTCTGTCCTCTCAAAAAGGCCCCAGAGGTTTCACAAGCAGCAAAATAATACGACCCACGTCTCTGTCTGGAGTTAGTGGCATCCTCTAGTGGGCAGAGTCATTGTGGATGGCGGTGAGGCGGAGTATAAAGCAGAAAAGTGTTAGTTAAGTAGAGAAGGAGAGAAGGTGGACGGACAGGTTTGTAAAAATGATGTAAAATAACCTTGAAATGACTTGAAATACAAACAAGGACATAAAAAGACAAAAAAAAATTGCACAAAATTACCAAAATTAAGACAGAAAATGACCTGAAGACACAATTTGACCAAAAAGAAGATATAAAATTACCCAAAAAGACAAATAACAAATAAAAGGAGTAAAATTACCAAAAAAAGGAGTAAAATAAATACCCCCAAATTTTATTTTTAGAAACGCTCCACTCTGACAGACGACCTACCTGTGTACACACCATTACATTACACCTGTGCAGAGTGTGTGTGTGTGTGTGTGTGTGTGTGTGTGTGTGTGTGTGTTTTCTCACCACATTCTCCTGGATCTGGCAGTTGGAGACAGAAATACTGATGGAAATTTCCTCTGTTGAAGAAACACAAACAGGATCAGAGTTAGAGCTGCAGGGGAAGAATCAGAGTGAATCATCTTTTTGAAAAAAAACACAGACAATTAATGATATTAAGAACCAAATAACACATATCTTCTATCTAAAATATGTGAAGTGTGACAGTTTGTCTCCAGGAGCTTCAGTTCGAGTATATTAACCTGTTGGTCTCAGCAGTAATAATAACCTTATGGATCTGGAGCCTTTAGCCTTGGAGGCAGGAGTATTTTGGTGTGTTTTTCCCTCAGGTGAACACACAGTAGGCACTAAGACCACAGTCAACGTTAGTCATGAACAGTTTGACGTCAGAGCAGTTCTAAAATATCTCTGATGGTTTTTGTGTGGGTGTTGACGGCGGCCCTGAGGGAATCTGAGAGTCTGCAGGAAAATTCAGACGCATCATGAACATTAATACCTGGAGCTGGAAATGTGTCCCTTTTAACACTTACTGACAATGACATTCGTCCAATTTCATTTCAAATAGACTCTCTGTTATACCGAGTGAAAGAAACTAAGATCCTGTGTTTATTTTAATGTATTATTTAGTTTATTTCACCATAAGTAGATAAAAAGATGTTAAAATCATGTTATTCCACTATGTCTGACTGTAAAATGATGCATATATACACAATGTGTATCATGTTGCTCCAGCTCTCCATTGAAGCTTTATTGTGTTTCCACAGACAGAAATTTTCAAACTGCAGGAATAAATGATTTTGATTGCTTCACAACTCCATCAAACATGAATATTTCCACCCGGAATTCAACCTGTTTGGCACATTTGTTATTCTTTAAAAAAGGCAGAACAAGTAGGAATTTTCCCCCCTAATATTCTGGTCCTGAACCAGTGACTGTACAGAGGACTCACACATCATTTGTAATTGATAATTAATTCCTATCATACTGATGTAACCATCATGCCTGATATGCATATATTAGTTTGTACTGGTTGTATAATTATATTTTTTAAACAGACACTAATGGTGCTGATGCTGATTATGTTGTCTCATTGTTTACATGAGACAATCTCATTTTTATTTTATTATAAAAATGTGTCAAATTTTGTCTTTATTTTTCCATTGTATTTCTGAGAATTATTTTTTTTTAGTTTATTTTCTACTCTATTAGATAGATGAAAATGTATTAATACATTTGTTAAATTTGACCTTATTTGTTTTACAGCTAGATACTAAAATGTCACTATATATTTTGCGTTGTATGATTTTATATGTGACAATAAAACTTTGATTTGAAGCTGATGGATCTTCACTAGATTTTTAAAAATAAAGTTATGTGGGTTTGAAAAAAATTGGCTGCAAGAGTTTTGCAATAATATTATTTTCTGAAGATACATGTAAAGGTCCATATCATAATCATCATCTTGGTTCAGCTTCTGTCATGAAACTGGGTTAAAGAAACTGAAACTGTTATACTTAAATATACAGATACAGCCAGAAAGATATGTCCAAAATGAAGATGCAGTTTTCAGTGCAGTAAAAAGGGGGCTCTGGTCATCAGAATCATCATCTATATATAGAGCTAGGTATCGTCTGCATACAGGTTAACATTAGTGTTGAACACACCAATAATGACCCCTCACTGAAAAGTAGTGGATTCACTATGGAGCCCTGTGGAACTCCTTAGCAGGAGACGTAAAATAGCCAAAAAAAACTTGTATAAAAATACAAAAAAAGGACATAAAATTACACAAAATACCAAGAAAGACAAAATTACAAAAAGACAGACCTAAAATGACCCCCAAAATAATGCACAAAATGACCAAAAATTCATGTAAAGGTCTCTATAGTATTATATAGTATAAATGCCATAGCAGCTATGTAAGTATTTTATGTATATAAGGTGTATGTTAAGTAAGTATATGTCTTATTTTTAATTATTTATTCAGTTTTTAAATCCATAAGTCTATATGACTGTATCTTGAGCTGCTGTGAGGACTAAATTTCCAGACTCTGGGATAAATAAAGTCTAATCTTACTGCTACTATGCATGTTGTGAAGGAAATGTGGTGTTTCCTGCATGGTGGGGCATGAAGTAGGCGGCGACCTACTAGATATTCAAGACACAAGGCCTTGTGGGAACTCAAACTGTGAACTTAACTCTAATAGCACCATGTGAGAGGGGAACGTGTGATAAGTGGGTCTGTCCTGATGTGATGTATCGGGCAGGAAGATAGGGCCGCATTGAGTCTTGCTGAAGAGTCAATGCTGAAAGTGCAACAGTCATAAGTCGAGCGGTGTACGGGGCTTTGTTGTACTGTAAAAGAGCCATTCGGGATTGTGCGGTGTATGGAATACGAATGTGCTAATAAAACTTGCTGAACAGAGTATTGGGTGCTTTGTGTTCACCCATTAACTTAGTGCAATCCACAAAATTGCCAGAACAATATGTTCAAGTTTTTAAGTGTGATATTGTCTTACTGTGTCCGCTGTGGTGCGAGCTGTGGGAGACTCCGGTGGAGACGGCCGGCATCAGAGCGTGCTGGATCGCCATCTCCCACATCCGAGCCACATCCTGGCCGACCCCGCTGACCTGAAACCAGCCAGTAAAACCAGTCAGGATAAGGTCTCTACACAGTCTCACTTTTTAATTGTATTATGGACACGTGAAGTTAATACATTTACTCAAATACTGCATCTTAGTACAATTTTAAAGTGGTTTTGATTCACTTTTTATTTACTTTCTACTTTTCTCTACTATATTTTGTATACAAATGTGCTTATTTAAACTCTATTAAGATTATTTGACACCTATAGTAACTTTTCAAATGAACATTTTGCATAAAAAATCTGTTAAATGTATAAAACTTAAAGCCAATAAAATGCAATTAGTTTGAAGATTAAACTAATGGTTGGTCAAATTCGGCCTCACTTCCCATTTTGGAGACAAATGTTGTACTTTTTTTCTCTATCAAGGTTAGTTCCGTACTGTCTGATAAATTCACTGTATTTTTCACAGTGAAGTTCTGGCAACCACAGCTGCTGGTATTTTACTGTAAATTACAAGGATTTTTTTTTTTTTTACAGTATACTGTATTTATAAGTAACCTAGGTATTGGTACTTTTACTTAAGTAGAATATCTCAGTACATCTGGACAGTTGTCAGTAGTAGAAGAAGCGTTTGTAGCTTCACTAGATTAAATTTAATTAAATTAAATTATCATATAATTCACCAGGATGCTGCTGCTGGTCACAGAGGATTCAGCTCTCTGCAGATGCTCCCCGACGTAGTAAACCAGTGACGCTGTGGCGATCTGGAAGCAGTGAGGGTTGGCTCCATCAGGAAGCAGAGAGAGAGTCTGAGCCGGCTCCAGAGACAAGATCTCTGACAGAGGGATCTCCTGCAGAGGGATGGAGCACCAACACATTACACACTCACAATAAGATTTAAAAAATACATAAAAACAGAGACAGAGCTTCTCTTACCTTGTAGTATTTACTTCCTGTGTCGTTCTGAAACAGCGTGATGCATTTACTGTCCAGACGCCAGTAATGTCTCTTCCTCTGCAGCATGAAGAGGAAGAGGAGGAGAAGACATGAGAAGTTACAGGAGGGATAACGGCCCGTCTATCTTTTTGGTCATTGGATTTTCACTTCACAAAAGGATATTAAAAAATCAAATGAGTGGTAATCAGACTTTTGTTTTAAAATCCAAACATTAAGATTTAAATACAAGTCTTTTGATTAATCAGGGTCAGAGCAGGATAGACTATATTTAAAGGTCTGTGTATCTTTTGGTCATTGGAATAGTCATTCACAAAAGGATATTTAAAAAACAAAGTACGAGTGGATTTGATTTTTTTCGATTCGAAATACAAACACTAAAATAAAAAATACAAGGCTTTTTATTTCTCCCGGGTCAAAAAGGGATAGACATATAGATAAAGATGTATTTGATTATCGTTTTGTAGTTATAATAACAAAAATTGAAATCGAAAAAATGCACGTTATTTCATATTCTGCGACCGGAAGTTGACATTTACAAAATAAAAGCGCGAATGGTCGATAAATAAAGTTTGTTCCTCTTTTTTGTTAATCTTAGTCACATAAATAAAATATGCAATAGCTGTAGGGACCAGGGCAAAGCCCCGAGCACTACTGTTATACTGTGGATTTTTTCTTATTCCTCTTCTGGACGCAATTTCGTCCCGCTACTAGTCCTACAACTTAAAGAGTTGCAGGACATAAGACATAAGTTGCGAAAAATTTTGCATTGAAATGAATGGGACTGCCGAAAAAAAATGAGCGAAAAAGAACAATAATTGGAGATTTTCAAAAGTCTACTTCTCCGGCATAATTTCACCTAGAGACTCCATTTAAACTTTAAACAGTAGACACAAGTCTTGTGTATCGGTGTATTAATCCACGTTTCGATAGGTCATATAGTTTTTTATCAATCCCTGTTCAATGACCATGATCATTTTTGGAGAATTTCTGAGATTAAATCAAAAATGCTTTCTTTTCGAGGCCCGAAATTCCAGTCTGTCCATCTCTGCTGTCACTGTTCCGGAACATTCTACAGCTGCAGTTAATTCTGTTGATTGTGCTGCTCTGATTGCCTTTGATCTTTGCTGTGATTACAGTTACAGATACACACACGTTGTACGTTTTACCAGGCATTATAATTAACAAGAAAATTAAGAAAACAAGGGTCTAATCACTTTTTTTTTCATGACTGTACTGTACACTTTATCTGTCAAGAACAAATCACATTGTCACAATCACTTTATGGGGACCGTGTTTAAACAAAAAAGCAAACAGGTGAAGGGACAGACAGGGTGAGTACCAGAGTGTCCTTGCTGGTGTAGTGGACCATCCAGCCCTCCTTCATCACGTTGCTCGTCTTCCTCTTCGTGTGTTTGACCGACTGAACGACTCGCATCAGCGGGATGTTGTTGCTGGTGGACGGGCTGCAGGGGGAGACAGAGAGCTCCACCTCACATCTCTGAGTGTGTTTAGCCCTGTTTCCACTCAGTACTTTCTGGGAAACAGCTGAGTGTTTTAGCTCCGCCCACTGGTTAGTTCCCCTTGGCCTCTGTTCCCATACAGGTACTTTAGTAGCGGCTAAACCACGGAGTTAATGTGACAAAAGATCGACGAGGCAAGCTGTGGTTCCAACTATTCAGCGACTATTCAGACCCCTCTAGCAACTCTTTCTGGTGTTATTGGAGCCTGCATATAGTAACTTTTCAAATGAACATTTTGCATAAAAAATCTGTTAAATGTATAAAACTTAAAGCCAATAAAATGCAATTAGTTTGAAGATTAAACTAATGGTTGGTCAAATTCGGCCTCACTTCCCATTTTGGAGACAAATGTTGTACTTTTTTTCTCTATCAAGATTATTTGACAGCTACTGCTATTACTTTCTAAATCAAAATTTTGCATAAAAAAAGATAACGTGAAGCCGTTATACTATATGTTTGACGATTAAACCAGCAGTCGGTCTAGTTTGGCACCACTGGTGTTATTGGAGCCTGCATAGAGGTTAACATTAATACTGAATACCAAACAAAGACTGAAAAGTAGTGGATCCAGAATCAAGCCCTGTGGAACTCCATAACAACACTCATTCTTATGTTCACTGCAGTTGGAAGTTTTGAATAGAGACGATAAAGTTGTGACTCGACAGGTTTGACTGAAACTACTTTAGGATTTAGCCGAAGAATTCTGCTGTGTGTGTGTGTGTGTGTGTGTGTGTGTGTGTACCTGATGGCCCGGTTGGACTCGTCCAGGTCAGGGTCGTGCATGTCGCAGAGGTCGCTGGGCCCCGCCTCCAGCAGGAGCCCCCCCTCTGATGTCAGAGCCTCGTCCATGTCATCCAGCAGGCCGCCGCCTCTGTCCACGTCGTGGTCGTCAAGGCAACCCTCCACCATGACGACGTCTGACTCCGCCCCCGGGCTCAGCAGCTCTGCAAAACATACACACACCTGAATATGTGTTTGTTTATCTGACCATTTTTTAATTGCGTTTGTTGAGTACAGGCACGTGTGTGTGTGTGTGTGTGTGTGTGTGTGTGTGTGTGTGTGTGTGTGTGTGTGTGTGTGTGTGTGTTTGTGAATTTGCCTCCATTTTTGGAAACTTCTCCCAGGCAGTTGTTTGGCACTTTAGGAGCACATCGTTTATGGCAGTTAAATTTACAATCTGAGGGAGAAAGAAGGCAGAGAGCAGAGATCAGGTCACAGTCCAACACTCTTCATTTATTCACCAGCAGGCAGGAAACAAGAGATGTTTAGGAAGGATTAAGTTATGTTCCTTTCTCAGGAACAGCAATAATGGTCCAACTGGACCATTTAAAAGTGATATTGATTGAATATTTATGTCGGCCTTAAAAAAACACACACAAATAATGCTTAATTTCACCTTAAAAGTTGGTATTTTGCATATATATATATATACATAAAAAAGACACTGAGCCTCCACTATATCCTTGCTCTGACCCTAGACTATAGATCCAGAAACTTAATTTCCTCATCTTTGATTGCCTACTCACAAAAAAACTAAGGGGAAATGGTCCAACAACTGAGCAAGATGGGCAATTTGGCCTCCATATTGATATGCAAATGAGAAGGTCAAAAACTCAAAATTTCGCTTGGGAACCATTTTTTTTGGATTCAGCACCCTTGAAATAAGTAAAGTAGGCCAGTTCCTGACTTGTTTCACTTTTTGGACAATTCCGTCTAGACTATTAACTTAGCACCTAAATACCAGATCCTGTAGGACCCCCCAGGTGTGTTTTACACCTGGGGGGTCCTACAGGGGATGTGAAGCCCACCCTAGGGCTGTTCCTCAGGTATAAATACTGAGGTTCCCCTTTTTTCAGGTTCTTTCTTCATCATAACTGCTTGCTGCTTGCATGTTGATTGACCTTTCCTTCAGAGGAATTATATAACACCTTGCAGTACTAGCCTGTCACTCACAAGCTTATACAACTATGTTTAACTAAATTAGCAAACAGATGAAAACTGTACAAATTACTGCATGTATCTGATGTGAATCCAGAGCTGCAGGATTATCTAATGTGGACGTCATTTCCCAGGATTCTGGACTCCAAAAAGCATTCAGATTCCCATGAAGATAAACCCTCCTGACAAACTTTGCATTTTATCTCCACCACTGCTGAAACTCTAAGAAAACATAAATGGTGAGCATGCTGTTTGTTCCTTTGTGAGACTGTTTGTGGGCCTTTTTAGTTGCAGAACATTTAAAGTGTGAGCTTTGTGCTGACCTTTGCACTGCAGGCCCTGTCTGAAGAGGCCTTTCAGCAGCTTCTTGCAGTGCTGGCAGACGGTGGGTCGGGTGTACGAGTGGATCAGGAAGGTGTGAGGGACTTTGACCTTCGACAGGAAGAGTTTGTCCAGTTCGATGGGACGGCCGACGTACGACTGGGAGCTGGAGCGCCGCTCTCGACCAGGGAAGTAATCCAACTGGTTCTTCTGCTGCGAGGAGACACAAAGATCAGAGGAGCAGCAGGAGGAGCCAGCAGGACTCTGTTCAACATGTTTAACCCAAAAAAAAAATGGATTCAGAGATGTAGATGAATTTAGAAGTCACTTGGTTTGTTACGGATGCTTAGAATCTCTTCCAGATGATGGCTATGTATCTGAGAAAGTTTGGTACAATTTAAAACAAGTCAAACAAACTCACCCCAGCCTTTAACCCTTTCATGCATGGAGGTCACTACAGTGTACAGCTGTTAAAAAGTGCTTTTTCTCTATATATGCCTGTAATTTTGGGCACTGCTGCATATAGTCCACACTAGTGGAAGCTATTGCATCATCCCATACAAAAAATCCCATTGGCTGGTCATTGCAAAGGGAAAAAGTAGTCAGTGAAACCAAGATGGCCGACAGGCAGGGAGAAAGACCAAACACCTCGGCTTTTTTGGTGTCTAGCTTCAATAAAAAGATACCACTGCAGGTAAAAAAAATATAATTACATCAAGTAACATCTAAGGTGACATATTATGTAAAGATTTTCCAAGTTTTTATTTCATATTTGGAGGAAATACGGATTAATCGTCTGTCCACTCAATTGTACATCATGCATCACTCGCTATGTTTCAACTTCAATGCAATGTCAATTACTACCAATGTTGTATCTTGTAACTATCATTTTATGTTATGTCATGTTATTATGTGTTTTACAGTACAAAACGCATGAAGTACACTTGAGTGGACAAATAAATATTTCTTTATAGAATAAAGATAGAAAAAACTTTTTTTAAACCTTGTTTTACATCCCTAATGATGTATAAAAATCCTGATTGAGTTTATCATAATTCATGCATGAGAGGGTTAAATCCACAATTGTTCTTGCACTAAAGCTCAAACCCATATCATCAAAAATATGATTTCTTATCTTTTAAGTTTTTATGTTTACTGTGGTGTGGACCCTCTAAAATAAGTGTTTAGACTTTGAATCATGGTTATACTGAAAAAACAGTAATAATTAAAAATTGATGAAGCAATTAACCCAAACAGTGTGCACCAAATAATGATCTTATTTACAGTAACGTGTTTATTGTTAGATAATTAGTAGCACAATGTCTAATGTAAGTAGAGTTTCAGAGATAATAAAGAGTGGTGGGACTCACCTCCATGCTGGGACTGACTGGAGACTGGACAGAGAGAGAGAGAACAACAAAAGAAAGAAAGAAAGAAAGAAATATAGTCAGAGTTGGGTTTGAATGTTCTGATGAGAGAAAATAAATGGACAGATCTTATCTTACTTGTCACTGAACCATTGAAACTCACTGCCATATTTACAGTGTTTAATAAAAGATTGTACAATTAACTATTTTAGTTATTTCTACTGACAAAGAAACTGAAAAAGTTGCAGATTTACGAAATATAAAGTGGCAAATCTGCAAGAAAAAAGTAGCAGATTTATGAGAAAAAACTTGAGCAGTATGAAACACTATTTTTCCAATTTTTTTTCTCATAAATCTGTGACTTTTTTTCTTGCAAATTTGCCACTTTTAATCTTGTAAATCTGAAAAAAAAATTCTTGTAGATTTGCCTCTTTAATCTCGTTAATTTGCGATTTTGTTCTTGAATATTACCCCCCTCCCCCGGGTCCGTATTTATTTAGTTTTTCTCATACTTGGCCCTAATACACCGTCTTAATAATTCTTCTCCTGTTTACTGACAGATTAGCCTACAGGGAGCTTCCAGTTTAGAACATGTCAACATTTCACTTCAATATTTAATTTAACTTCAATGGAAACACAGCGACTGTGTCTAAATTTGTGGTCTTCTGTACTTCCACTTACTGTGAAAAAAATATGTGAAATTTTGAAAATGCAGTGAAGTGAATACCTGATGGTCAAAAAGTTGAGTATTTGACACTTCTGCAGAGGTGGGCCCAAGTCATTGTTTTTCAAGTCACAAGTAAGTCTCAAGTCTTTGGCCTCAAGTCCCGAGTAAAGTCCCAAGTCCTACAGTTTGAGTTTCGAGTCCTTCAAATGTCGGACGAACTTCGTCTGTAATCTTCGACCGCATGTTTTGCAGACTGCAATTTGTTTTTTGTTGACCACTTCGTAGTTTTTTATTTTATAGTTTTGCCAACTGGCGGCGTTTTTTTGTTTACAGTTCTTCTTCATTGGTTGTCCTGCAATATGATTGGATGGATGCTGTTGGATCAAAATAACCTGGATCAAGTCTTTTCAAGTCAAAATGCTTAAATCCAAGTGAAGTCACAAGTTATTAGTCCAAGTCACATTGCAAGTCTCTTTACATTTTTTCAAGTTGAGTCAAAAGTCTTCACATTGATGACTCGAGTCTGACTTGAGTCCAAGTCAGACTCGAGTCCACACCTCTGGTGGTCCTGATCCTGGCCAATGAGGCTGCAGTGGTTGGGGTTACTCCAGCGAACACACACAGCCAGAAAACCTTTTTACTCCTACAAACATCTCCAGTGAGACGTGTTCAGGGTGTATTTCTCTACTGACCAGCAGAGCGTCCTCGGTGTAGTGTGGTGGCGAGGGCTCAGCAGAGAGCGGGCGCCCGAGGTTCACCAAGCCGCCCGTCAGCGAGACGTTGGAGGAGCGCCGCCGCCGCACGCCGCTGCAGTTATTGGGGATCTTAAAGGCACAACGCTTATGATAGTTCAGACCGCAGCCTGCACACAGAAGAAGACAAGACGAGACAACAGCACATTTATTCACCTGGGTCTCGTATATATGGTGGCCCTGAAGTGCAAATCACAACAGCAAATCAGAAAACAAAACGACAAATCAAAAAACACAACAACAAATCATCGTCACTGATTGGACTGGTGGTCCGTAGTCACCAGTCCAATCAGTGACGACTCATGTCACCCGAGGGTACCTACCTTTTGTGGTTTGGTTAATGTCGTTGTCGTTTCTGACTTTTCGTTGTGTTTTTTGATTTGTTGTTTTGTTTTCTGACTTGTCGTTGTGTTTTTTGATTTGTTGTTGTGTTTTCTGACTTGTTGTGTTTTCTGATTTGTCGTTGTGATTTGCACTTCAGGGCCACCGTACGTTTATCTATTTCAGGGCTGGACAATTCATTTTCCCAAGGGGAAATACTGAGATACTGTGAAGGTTTCAGAGGGCCGGACCAAAACTCTGAACCAAAATCTGCTCAATATTAATTTCATCGCTTTATAAAATGCAGTAAATTATCTGGTTTTGAGCTGCTATTGAATACATGTTATGATAAGTCTATAATGCGGAGCAACTTAAATATAGCTGGAAAAACTCCAATCATTATCTCACGTTTCCATTTATTTTAAACACAACATGCATTCAAACATCAAAAACAATATAGAGCATGTACAGGTGCATCTCAGTTAATTAGATTATATCATAGACAGTATTATATCATAGAAAAGTTTATTTATGTCAGTCATTCAATTAAAAAAATGGAAATAACACATTATATAGATCCATTACACACAGAATGAAACATTCATTCATGTTTATAATGATTATGGCTTACATTTAATGAAGACCTAAAAAAAATTGAATATTACAAAAGACCAATTTTAAAAAGTATGTTTAATATGTAAATGTTGGCCTCTGAAAAGTATGTCATCTATATGACTCAATACTTGAATGAATGAATGAATGAATGCTTTATTTCGGTTACAAAAACAAAAAAACAAAGACTATTTGACTTGAACTACTAGAAATGGATTTCTCCATCATATTCTAATGTATTGAGATGCATCTGTATGTTATGCAGTAAACCAGCAGTTTATTCACTTTAATGCAAAAAGCAAGCTAACAAGGTAACTCAGTGTTTCTGTGCAGGTGCGTATTGATGTATATGTATTGATTTCTAATTTCTGGGTAACCTGACGCGGGCTGGACAGGGAGAGCTAACCTTGTCCAGGTCTGGTCCAACACGTACATCAACAGAAATGTAATAAACTGATGTAACTGGTTTGTATCTCAGTTCGTACCTTCACATTTGAGTCCCTGCCGTACGAGTCCCCACAGCATCTCTCCACAGTGGTCGCAGAAGGCCGGCGCCCGGTACGAGTGGACGAACAGACAGTGAGGACGGATCTGGAAGTCCTCCACCGTCGCTGAAGCTGCAGAGAAACAAAAACATTTGCATATTACTGATTTTACCAAACACAGAACCAGTTTTTGACTCGAAATGAACAAAACAATCATCACTGTCTCATTTTAAATCTCTTCTTAAAACGAGTGTTGATTTTATGTTGATTTTATGATTTTTTGTTTTTTATTGTATTCATGCATATTTTATTTTGTGTGGGCAGTACATTTTACATTTTACGTTTTATTTTATTTATTTTTATCCCATTTTTAATTTATTTTATCTTATTTCATCTTACTGTTCTATTGTTTACTACATCTCTTTGTATTGTGTTATGTATTTATTGTTTGTGCAGCACTTTGGAAACCTTGTGTTTGCTGAAATTGTGCTATATTTAAATAAAGGGGATCATTTATTTGTTTGTTTGTCTGTATTTAAAAAAAACTACTGGCCTGAATTGTACAAAACTTGGTGGGATGGTGAAGCACGAGCCAAAGAAGAACCCATTACATTTTGGGGTGTATCTGAATCTTTGGTGCGGATACACAAATTATTTCCCACTGTTGTTGAGACGGCAGAGAGGGCACGGCCTTGGCGGACGCCTGGCACCCTGCGAGTGCCCTTCCAGATCTCAAGTGATTTCTCTTTTCCACGTTTTCCAAAACTGTTTTGAAACCGGCTCGGAGACGAGCAGCTGCTGATCTGGGGTGATTGGGCCGGTGGCCACAAACGCCATCTGAGCCCAAACATCGTCCAGCTGTTTTCACAAAAACTCAGTCGGGAACTCTGGCAGCAGCGAGGACTCCCGCTGACGAACCCACAACACTAACGAGCCAATCAACTGGCCCGCGTCAGCAATTAGGCTTTAAAATGTGAACCAGAATCTCTCAGTTTTTATTAATTAAACAAGTTTCGAAGTTTAGCGGTGCTTCACCAACTACTCTACTTAAAACTGATGATGAAGTTTAGTCATATTTGGGTTTTTAATGACAGGAAAGGAGATAAAAACATCTAATTTAAGCTCTGAGCACTCACTGTGCTCTGGTTTAATGAGCGACACAGCAGCTCCACTTCAACAATGTTTCAAACTGCAATCTGGTGACAACTGAGAGTTTATCTAAAATTAAATTGGTCTCAGATTATGTTTTTTTATGCAAAATGCAGCGATTTTTCGGACATTAGTGTTGATGTGATACCTCCTCTTTACAGACACGCCAGCTTTAGGATGATGACATCCAGTTTGGTGCAGAAAACAGGCAGTTAAAAGTGTCATTTTGTCCTCTTGTATGTGATTATTTGTGCACACTGGGGTCCGAAAGTTGCATAAATCGGGTATGACTGAGAGGCTGAGACTCTTGACTTTCCATCTTTTATGCCAAAGTGGAAATCATGATAAAAGAAACTAGAAGTGTACCAAAAAAAAGGGCCAAAGTTGTCTTTCAAAGCCATTCTTTGACCTCAAGATATTTGAATGAAAATGGGTTCTTTGGGTACCCACAATTCTCCTCTTTACTGAGATGCCCACTTTATGCTGATATGATGCAGTTTAACGGGTTTGACTGGAAACCACAAGTTTCTTCTTTACAGTCTTGCCGACTTCATGAAAATCCCATGCATATAAATGTACTATTCTTGCCTATTCTAAAAATGTTGGATTTAAATATTCCTGCATCCTGGGGTCCCTAAACAGTCTGTGAGCTGCATAAATCGGGTCTGACTGGACAGCTGAGACTCTTGACCTCTGACCTCAAGATATCTGAATTAAAAATATGTTCTGTTCGTACCCAGAAATCTCCTCTTTACAGACAGCCCACTTTATGCAAATCAAATGTAGTTTGAGGTAGAAACCATGCAGGTTTTGTCATGAAGATAGCAAAAAAAATGACATGTGGAGTTCCACAAGGCTCCATTCTGGGTCCTCTAATTGATTGGTACCAACCACAATAACGTTCCAGGAGAAATGCAGTAAAATGTGTTATTGTGTCCTCTTGTGTGTGAGTCTTTGTGCATCCTGGGGTCCTAAACAGTCTGTGAGCTGCATAAATCAGGTCTGAGTGTAAAGCTGAGACTCTTGTGGACTCAATGAGCCCAATGTTCTTCATGTTGATGATGTTAGTGAGTGAAACTTGAGCTCAGTGTATAAAATGAGCTGCTGTGACCTCTAGGATAATCACAGCCTCATGAAACTTTACAACCACCAACTAGAGACCTGGAGCATTCAGAAACTGACTGTAATGACGACATTTTTGCAGATATTTTTGAGATTGTTTTGATTGAGAGATATCAGGTAGCAGAAAATTACATATTGCCCACTTAGAAGGAGGAAAATTGCATTTGTTGGGGACTATTTTCAGCAGTGGATTAATCCACATGTGGTGCTCTTGTGAGTATTTGCATCAGCAGGATTGAGTATATGGGATTAAACCATAATAAACTACAGTGTGTGTGTCAATACACTGCAAAAAAGCCAACATGTATTTTTTGGCCTAAAACAGTGATTTAATTTGGTAAAACTTGGAAATATAAATTATTGACATTTAGGTCAATAATGTAAGTTAGCACAACAAAGGAAGCCAGTTGTCTGCTCAAAAACAAGTTGGTGAGTTGTTGTTACTTATATCTTTAAGTTGGGGTTCACAACAAGGGACAATAGTTCTGATAACTCTTATTTCTTTGTTGGGAAATTAGGTCATTAGCGAAAGCTAGCGGCTAACTGATGCTAGCGGCTAACTGATGCTAGCAGCTAACTGAAGCTAGCGGCTAACTGATGCTAGCGGCTAACTGATGCTAGCGGCTAACTGATGCTAGCGGCTAACTGATGCTAGCGGCGCTGCTTGTTACAGCTACAAGAGTAGCCTTTAGCGTATCAATGCTAACTCAAAATTGTGGTCGCAACATTAGCTGACATTTCATAGCGGCGTTACAATCGTGCCAGAGAAATTCAGAGTTGAGCAAACTCAAAAACAAAAATTGAAATATTTAGTTTAATTGTCCAATTTAAGATTTTATCGAAGTTTGTTGCCTTGAAATTTTGAGTTCACCCAACTTTTCTTTTTTTGCAGTGTAGTGGCTCACTTATACAATATTTGTTCGAAGATTCGTTTACTGTCAGTTTGAGTCTGAAAAATGTTGAAAATATAAAACCAGAGTTCCTTTAACTCGCCAGAGATTGAGAGAGGGGAGGGAGATAAACACACCGCGAGAGACAAAAAGTAATGAATGGGTTGTTAGCGGGTATTTTGTAAATGTTTTGGAGGTATGAGAGGCTCTTAGCGGGCGCAGATGGACCGAGTGTTTGTTTGGTTGGCCAGCAGGCTTGGCACGGCCTGATGGGTAGTTTGGGATATGGTTTTTCTCTCTATGTCTCTCTCTCTGCAGGCATTTCTGAAATCTCCCTCTCTCTCTCTCTCTATCGCCTTTTTCTTCGCTGCACGCACACACTCGCCCTGTGCTGTGGTCCTCCAGTAGAATACGGCTCTGATTAGACATTCTGCTGCAGGAAATTACCTCCATTTATTCAAATTATTGTTTATGCCTTTTGTTTGGAGGGCCAACATACGTTTGGAAGTCTGAACAAGCTCCCAAACTGTTATTATATGCTTCAGAAAATGACTTGTGTGTGTGTGTGTGTGTGTGTGTGAGGATTTCCTAGGTAGTCCTTGTCTGAATATAAATGCCTGTGTTTATGTGTGTGTTCTGTGTGGTGGAATCAAACGCGTTAAGGAGCTCGCTGCTGCTTGTTAGCCCACAACCACAAAACAAACACCGCGGGAGCAGAAACGGTAAAGCAGCAGCAGCAGCAGGACTCAGAGAAAACTTTCTGCTTTTTCTGTTTGGCTTAAGACAGGGGTGTCAAACTCAAATACACAATGGGCCAAAATGTAAAACTTGAATAAAATCGCGGGCCAACATTGAACAAATAAACCTTTTAATATATACCAAACATGTTTTGCTTTAACATTAAATATGGAACCAGCAACGCTTATAAACATACAATATATAACTAAATAATGAATAATAATAATATAGTAAATATATATATAATAATACAGTTTTTCAACAGGTTAATACATTTAATAAAGATATAAATACATGTAATAATAAATAAATATAATACATATAATAAACGATTTCAAGGGACTTTTATTTCCTAATTCCTTATTGATTTATTTCAGATTACTTTTTTTAAATACTTTTGTATTTGTTTATTTCAGGGGACTTTTTTATTAAATAAATAAGCAAATCAAATAAAAAAGTAGGAAGAAGTTGTTGAAATTCTGTTTTTTTTATATTTATTTTTACATTTATTTATACATTTATTGCCTGTTTTATTCATTTCTGGATCTGTCTTTCCATATGTTCAATGCTACAGAACTCAATATGTTTCCATTTATATTTCCCTCTCTGTAAACACGTCATAAAGCTTCCATTAGTTGCCGGAATCTACATTTAAAATATGCACAGAACCATTCTTCCTCCCTTTAGAGCAGGGGTGTCAAACTCAAATACACAATGGGCCAAAATGTAAAACTTGAATAAAATCGTGGGCCAACATTGAACAAATAAACCTTTTAATATATACCAAACATGTTTTGCTTTAACATTAAATATGGAACCAGCAACGCTTATAAACACACAATATATAACTAAATAGTGCAGACATGCCAAATCAAATTTCATATAAAAAACACATCAATGTCATTCATTTATTAAATAAAAATTAAATAAAAATCGTATGCCTCTTTTCTATTTGCATCCTTCTGATTTAAATATCAAAATAAAGTTTTTCAACAGGTTAATACATTTAAAAATAAAATAACAATAATAAATCTAGTATTAGCGGTACATGCGCCGTATAATACCGGCGGGTCAGCTTTTATAGTACAATAATAAGATAATAATTTGGTATTGGCCAAATAAAATTACACTGCGGGCCAAATTTGGTCCGCGGGCCAGAGTTTGACACCCCTGGTTTAAGATATGAAGACGAAATATTAACAGAGGTCAGTGGTCTGTTCTTGATTATTATATATTTTTTAGAACCTAATATTGCTCAAGAATCCAACAAAATGATTCAGTTAATGTTTATCTGGAACCTTTAAAGTTTGACTAACCTCGACCAACGGTTTAAGGACGATTTTATGTTCTTTTTACATTCTCCTTCCTCTGTCCTTGTATTTCACTGCAACATGTAAAATGTAAAAAATCTATAAGTCCTGCAGCTCTATGGAATCAGTACAATCATGGCTATAAGAGGGAACAACTCAAACATGTCTTTGTATAAAATAACAAAGTTAGAATGACAGAAATCAGAGAAAAAGTTGAATTGCTCTGATAAATTATTATTTTTGAATAAAACAGAATTTATATATAAACACTTTTCCAAGTGCCCACAAGTGTCCTGAATGTTGCAAAAAAAAAAAAAAGTTTCCTCCACATATTGTACATATCAAAGTGTTAAACGTACAACAAAATAACCAAAAAAGACGGAAAAGACCAAAAAAAAAAATACGGAAAGATACCAAAAAGGACAGCCTGTCCTGTCCTCTCCTCTCTGCTCTGTGTAAACAGATTCTCAGTGAATATTTGTCACAAATTTAATGTTTTTAACAGGATCTGGTTAGTGCAAACACTTTATTTTAAATGACACATGGAGAATAAAGAGATTCTGACACAAATATCAATATTTTAACACAAGTTTTGGTCACTTTTTATAACGGAAACTTTCGTAACTGATGATCCGTTCAAGGACCGTTGGAAAGTTCAAACTCAGACGATAATGGCTGTTTTTACAGTTTCTTTCCCAGATAAACGGTGTACTTTTGGTGATCTGGTTTATAAATGTCAAAGAGTGCTGACAGAATATTTAATTTTTGCTCCTGGTGCCGTGTTGTTGTCAGAATTTGATTCATTCGGTCAGATAATCTGGGAAAATCTAGAAAAGCTTGTTGAATAAATGCTTTTATTCACATTTAGATAGCAGCAAGTAGCAGACTCAGAAGTCTCAGCTGCTCTTTAAGGCCCATAGATGTAGGATATCTGAGTCATTTTCTACATTTAAGTTGGCTTCATGCACCACTGAGCAACTTTCATAGGAATGAATGGGGTCCGGGTCCAGCTCTGTTTCCAGTTCTCTTCATGCGTTCCAGCTGCCAAGCCTCCAGCATGCCAATTTATTTTCTTTAATCAGTTTTTTAATTTGCCCACTATTGAGTTTTGATGTTTGTCTTTAATGAAAACAATAAATCAGAGAGAAGTGTTAAAAATCCCATCATCCTCAGGGTTTACTGCGGATTGTAAACAGCTTTAATCAACATGTGAGCTGATTAAAATAAAAAAAAAAACAACAGAGTTCATTAACTAGTTGAAATCGCAGCCAAAGAAACCTGTCTGCATGAGTGTTTCGGGAATTATCGGGATGTTGTTGTGTTTTTTTACAGGTTGTTTGTGACCAATCAGCTCTCTTGGCTGGAGCTCCGCGTTACACCGTACAAAGTCAATTTCCTGTTTGTTTCCTCCACACTTGGAGCTGTCGCAGGGACTGACAGAGAGCTGTTAACAAAAGTGTTTTTAACTGAGTGTCAGCATCCTGACAGGAGGAGGAGGAGGAGGAGGAGGAGGAGGGAGATAATTGGGAGGAAGAGGAGCAAGGTGAGGGGACGAGGAGGAGGAAAAGTTTTGAAGAGAGAATTCCTTTTAGCACTTTCACTTCATCTGACAATCTAAACACACAATATGTAATTATCTGCTGCTGGGATTCAATTAAAACAAAAACAAAAGACAGAGTGACGCCGTGAGCTGAGAGATATCTGGAGTTTTGGCGTCTTTTCCCTCATTAGGAGTTTCTCTTTAACCCAGAAACACACACACCTGCTGATTAAAACCAGTGAAAACGCTGCATGAAGCAGTTTAAAGATAAAAATCTGAGTTTTTCTGATGAAGTTTGGTGCACGCAGGACGTCCTGGAAGACGATTGCTCAGCTGATAACTTCACGTCCTTAAAATCTTTCAACCGGTTTAAATAAAAGTTACAGAGTTCTAAAACGTGGAGCGTATTAAACTGGATAAAAAGTCAGTTCATGAATCTTCTGGCAGACAAACACAAAGCTGACCCGAGCACACAGAGGATGAGACGATTTAAATGACAGATTTGTCACGTTTTAACATTTTTGGATGGGAATAAATTTCATCACATGAGTGTCACGGGACAAAAAATATTAACCTGATATATACGTCAATATATGTCAAAAAAATATTTAAATTTGAACTGGAAACAAAAAAATTCTCCAGTCTATCAAACTTCAAATATATATATATATCAAATATAATGAAACATTTGCAGTTAGAAAAAATAAAATTCACCCTGAGAGGTAAGATAGATACCTTTTACACAATATGGCAGCCATTTATGGATTATTATACTAAATATAACCCAGTGAAAAATTAACAAATGTAAATTTTGGAAAACCTGACATCCTCCGAGTTGTATTATAATATTTAAATCTATTTTATTTGTAAACCTTATTTTTGTTTTTATATTTGATTTGACTCCACCTAGGTTTTTTTTTTTGTTTTTTTTTGTTTTTGGGTTTTTTTTGTGGGTTTTTATTGCATTTATTTTATTGCTTTTATTTTTCTACTATCATTCTGCTCTTTCGTGTTGACTTTAAGCATGAATGAAGTTTGAAAAAGAAAAAAAGATTTAAATTCAGCAAATTATCACATTTTGATTTATTTATGTTCCATGATATGGAATTGGGATTGTAATTTAATTTTGTTTTATTTCTTAATTAAATATCTTAAATACAACTTTTACTTTGATTAACGATTCAATAAAAAATTATGAACTCGTCATCTTAAGTATTTATTATTTTTATTATTATTAAGTCATATATATGTGTTTATATGTGTATGTGTATATATATATGTGTATGTGTATATATATATATATACACACACACACACATTACGTCAAAAAATATTTATTTAGAAAAAATATGGCCACTTCAGTGTTTTAAACTCAGAGCTGTAAATCAAACATGATGCTTTGTCTTTTACTTTCAGAGCTTTAATTAATCTTTTTATTTTTTTCTGTCTTTCAGTGTTGAAATTTTATCTGCCACTTAATTAATGCTTTAACCTCCACTTCACCTCCTTTCAGACCTCAAATTTAGTGCTCTAATTTAAATTTCTTCAAGTTAAGTCCTTTCAGCTTCAGCGTAATTTTTTTTACAACAAATATTTCAACTGTTATTGTTTTATTTGTTTTTTACGGCAGAGAACACACGTTTGCATCCTCAGAATATTTAGCAGATTTAGGTAATTAAACGTTTTGAGAACAATGTTAGTTTTCTTGATGTGGCTGATGGACAAAAATGTAATTAAAGTGAATTAAATAAAACCCAATCTGCAGGAAACTAAAATGATCCTTTAAATAGAGGAACACACTGAAAATACATGTGGACAGAGAAAACATGCAAAACACGTTTATTAAAATAAACAGCATTATGCAAATGCACACACACACACATACACACACACACATACACACACACATACCAACACACACACACACACACATTCTTGTACTTCTATCTTTGTGAGGGCCCTCATTGGAATAGTGAATTCGTTAGTTTAAATTCGTTTTTAGAGTGATTTTTTTTTTAAATGCTTTAGTTTTAGTTTAGTTTTTATTAGTTGTAGTGTTTTGTAATGGGGTATTTGTTGGATGGGAGATTAAAAGAGGTCACAGTAAATTTTGCCTTTATTTCCTTTGTCTGATCCATCTTCATTATGTATGAAAAAAGTTGACAAAGACGAAAACAAAGGACATTTTCAATATAATTTTAGTTAGTTTTGTAACCACACAATACAGTTTCAGTTAATTATCATTATCATGTAACCTTTAACCCTTAAAACAAAGTCTGAAATCTAAAAAAGCCTTTAAAGAAGTGAGGACCGGCCGAAATGTCCTCACTTTGCAAAAAATGTCCTCACTCTGTTGGTTAAAAATGTGTTCCGGTCCTCACTATGTAGGAAGTACAAGAACACACACACACACACACACACACACACACACACACACTCACAGACAGACACACAAAGACACACACATACACACACACACACACACCAGCAGGCAGGAAGCAGCAGCAGCTGTGCGTGTGTGTGTGTGTGTGTGTGTGTGTGTTGCTGGACGGCAGCCAGACTCACGAGTCTGAGATGGAAAATCAATATTTATTCACATCTGGATACTTTTAGGTGTTGATCAGGCTGCTGTTTTTACAAGTTCACACCTTTTTACCTGATGAATAAAGTGATTAACCAGCGAGTTGATGGTTTGTAATTTTTGCTTGTATATTTATTTCTGTAAACAATTCTTTCGGTTATTGATTTGTTGTTTGCACATACTGCTTGTATTGGACCTTAGTTCCCTGGTGATATGGTTGTATAAATGTGTGTATCATCTGCATAATGACGGTTACTTATTTTGCTGTTTTTTTCAGAATTTATAGAATGTTGAAAGCATGTAGATGTGAAATAGAAGAGGCCCCAGGACGGAGCCTTGGGGAACTCTGAATTTTTTGGTTGATACCATTTGCTACACACATTTGGTGCTCAATAATGCAATTTTATTAATATCAAGAATGAATAAAAAAGACAAAACCTCCACAATATTATCTCAAGACCTTTGGAACAACATTGAAGAATCCATGCTGTGATTTGGGTTCAAAAACTTTGGTCATTTGGAGATTTCTGTATTTTCAGCGATTGGAGGACGAGCTCTAAATGTCTAGTTTGTGGTTGTAAAGTTTCATGAGGCTGTGATTATCCTCGAGGTCACAGCAGATCTTTTTATACAGGGAGGTTGAGACGGAAATGGTAAATTTGTGCTACATGAGAAAAACTATGTGGTTTTTACCTTAAACTGCATGAAGCATGAATCTGGGAGAAAAAAGTTGCTTTTTTTCAACTTTTTTCTCGTAAATCTGCAACGTTTTTCGCGCAGATTTGCCACTTTATATCTCTTAAATCTGCAACTTTTTTTCTCGTAGGTTTGCCACTTTAATCTAGTAAATTTGCAACTTTTTTCTCGAAATATTACCTGACTCTAACTACCAAATATAGTTATTTGCCTGATCAAGGGTTAAAAATAATAAGAGTAAAAGAAAGAAGAAGAACGGGGGTAGGAATAGATGAATGCAGGCTATGATAGAGTTGTTGCTATAATCATTTAACAAAGTGTTTCAAATACAAGACAGGTTGTTTCCTCTTTGAATATAATTGTCCCACTTTCTCCAGAAAGCTTCTCTTTGTCCTTTTGCAGTCTGAAACTGAAGGTCAACCGTTCCATACGCTGAATGTTGGGAACTATGTTTGACCATTTGTTGACAGAGGCTAAATAAACATAAGACATTTTATAAATCTTTTTTTTTTTTTCGGAAGTTTTTGGGGTTTGTTGCCTGTAGGCAACGTTGTACCATGACAAGTGAAAAAGAAAGTATTTAAAATTAATTTTAACATAATTTATTTAATAAACATGATTCAGTAGCTTCAACAAGATACAATACGTAACATTTTAAATTTAAACACATCATAAAAGGAGCTTTTTTAACCGGTTTCTTGTCCGAATGTTGCCTGTAGGAAACATTGCACCATTGAACCAACGACCCATAGAAATGAATGTCTTGAACACTTTAAATGTATGAAACTATCAAAAATTAAAGGTTTACTTACCTATCAGTAGGAATATATTTTTTTCCAGATGGAAAAGGGCCAGGAAATGACATTTTGAGTGATTTTTTTTGTGGCACAAAATGTCAAAGCTGTTTCCTTTGAAATAGTCTGTAAAATACTGTTTCAATATGGCCGCCTGGAGGTCATGTGACAAGTTAAAGTATTGCTATTGGTAATTTTAAAAAGAGGGAAGATTATAGGGAACCAATAGCAATGCTTTAATTTGTCACATGACCTCCAGGCGGCCATATTGAAACCCTATTTTGCAGACTTTTCCAAAGGAAACAGCTTTGCCATTTTGCGCCTCAAAAAATCACTCAAAACGTAATTTCCTGGCACTTTTCCATCTGGAAAAATATATTCCTACTGATAGGTGAGTAAACCTTCATTTCTGATAGTTTCATACACTCAGACTGTTCAAGACATTCATTTCAATGGGTCGTTGGTTCAATGGTGCAATGTTGCCTTCAGGCAAAATTCAGACAAGAAACCAGCTAAAAAAGTTCCTTTTATAATGTTTTTTTTTCATTTAAAATGTTATGTATTGTACCCTATTGAAGCTACCGAATCTTTTACACATGTTTATTCAATAAATTATGTTAAAAACTTTTAAAAACTTTCTTTTTATGGTACAATGTTGCCTCAGGGCACAAACCCCAAAAACTTCCAAAAAAAAAGAAAAGAATTATAAAATGTCTTCAGATTATAATTATTTAGTCTATTTTAAGACAAAAAAAACACTTTTTTCCCTTACTGGCATCACAATGCGTAGCATAGAGGGTTAAAGTGATGGTGAGACCAGAGCCAGCACGCTCTTATTCTGAAGGGGTGGTGTTACCTGACAGCACGGCCTCCACCAGGTCTCCCTCCTGGATCTGAGCGGCGGAGCGCAGCAGCTGCAGAACGTTCTCCGACGTCTGGTCATGACGGAACAGCAGGATCTTCTCGTACATCCCGTAGAAAACACACTCCGGGATCTGATGGAGACAGAGCAGACAGCAGGTCATCCAGACAGAACATGTAATAGCAGATGTTTTGTCTCGGTGTTCCTCAGATTTGTAGAAATTAAACATATAGACCAGCTTGAAAGGGTCCAAAGGTAAGTGGTGAACTGCCAGAGGTAAATAAAAAAAGGTAAGCTTAACCAAAACTGGAAAATAATGTACATTTCAGAATTATACAAGTAGGCCTTTTTCAGGGAACAAGAAATGGGTTAACAACTTAACTCTATGGAGTCTTGGGCTATTTTGTCCATTTCTGAATTCTTTTCATGTCTTTGTAAGTCATTTTGTGTCTTTTTTTGGTCATTTTGTTTCTTTTTTAGCCATTTTGTGTCTTTTGGTGTCTTTTTTTGGTCATTTTGTGTCTTTTTTTAGTCCTTTAGTCCAACATAAAATGTGATTTTTTAATCTTTTTTTTACTTTCAAAACACTATCATGCTCAATAAAGAATTTTAAATGTTGCAAATGTGCATTAATTTCAGAGTACACTGAGACATTAAACTGCATAACTGTATATAAAGCCCTATACATATACATGCATCTGCCCCGTCTAAGTAATAAGATAGAAATAAGAACCAGTTAACTTAATATTCAATATGCATTTCCTTATATCATTTTGGTTTGAAAAAAAAGGCAGTAGGCTGAAGTATAAAATACTTATCTAGGCCTCTCCCCTGATACTCAACACTTCAAAAATAAGAAATTGTATCTCTATATATAGCCACTTAATGTCAAATAAATATGTATTATTATTATTATTATCATTATTTATTTTCTTCTTTATGTACTTATTTAATAAGAGCATCTCCTAAATCAAACCAAAGCTCTCACACCAACCTGGAGAAAGTCATTCATGCATTCATCTCCAGAGAAACGTGGTCACTTCTTTTGTTTTTGTTGACAGATATATTATTACATTATTATTTTATTATTATAATAATATTATTATATTATTATATTATATTATTACATGCTGTCATTGTATTGTGGAGATCTTTTAGGCTCAGAAACTAAATTAATAGCTCGACTTAATGTCCAAAATCAAGAACTGTCCCTTGAGAAATTAAACTTCAAATAATGACCTCAGACTTGTTTAAAGTAACTCTCTCATTTGGTCCTTTAGTCGTCTTAATCTGAACAATTTGTTATGAAAGAATAAAAACTCTTGCAGTATAATATAATATATTTAATATATTTGATATAAAGTATACATCTGTATGTGTTTTGTCAGAATGTCCACATCTCAGCAGCAGAAGTGACATTTCTACTCGTATATTAATGAAATCATGTCTTTAAAATTAAATCTTATAAAAGTTAATAAATCCTGTGAGTATAATTAAGATATTATAATGAGCCTGTCAGGATATTTTCTGATGACTTTGATTGGATTTACGTCTGTTAATTGAAGCTGCAGCTGATAACGTGACGGTTTGGTTCGTCTCTGACAGAGTTCACCCTCAATTTAATACGTTTTCATATTAATTTATTCTGTAAGATTATTCTGTCCATCAGCTGCTGATCATCATTTAAATGATTTATTCTTCTGCTGATGAAGATCAAAGCTCAGCGTCTCTCTCTCTCTATCTCTCTCTCTCTCTCTCTCTCTCTCTCTCTCCTCTCTCTATCCCTCTCTCTCTCGCTCTCTCGCTCTCTCTCTCTCGCTCTCTCTCTCTCTATCTCTCTCTCTCGCTCTCTCTTTCTCTCTCTCGCTCTCTCTTTGTCTCTCTCTCTCTATCTCTCTCGCTCTCGCTCTCTCGCTCTCTCTCTCTATCTCTCTCTCTATCTCCCTCTCTCTCTATCTCTCTCTCTCTCTCTCTCTCTCTCTCTCGCTCTCTCTCTCTCTCTCTATCCCTCTATCTCTCTCTCTATCTCCCTCTTTCTCTCTCTCTCTCTCTATCCCTCTCTCTCGCTCTCTCTATCTCTCTCCCTCTCTCTCTATCTCCCTCTCTCTCTCTCTCTCTCTCTCTCTCTCTCTATCTCCCTCTCTCTCCCCCTCTCTCTCTATCCCTCTCTCTCTCTCTCTCTCTATCTCTCTCTCTCTCGTGGAGAAATAATGCAAAATTAATAAAAAGTGAACCAGTTCAGGTTCAACTAAGTTCACGGTCCTAAGAAATACGCCATATATATATATATATATATGTATGGCATGGAAATATGGAAATATGGAAATATGGAAATACGCCATATATATATATATATATATATATATATATATATTCACACATACAAATGCAGTTTGCTAAACAATAACTATAATATGACCACAGTCATAACACCCCCACACCCAAAGAATTAAACATACCCCCTATATCAGGGGTGTCAAACTCTGGCCCGCGGGCCAAATTTGGCCCGCAGTGTAATTTTATTTGGCCCGCAAGGCAATACCAAATTATTATATTATTATTGTACTATAAAAGCTGACCCGCCGGTATTATACGGCGCATTTATCGCTAATACTAGATTTATCATTGTTATTTTATTTTTAAATGTATTAACCTGTTGAAAAAGTTTATTTTGATATTTAAATCAGAAGGATGCAAATAGAAAAGAGGCATATGATTTTTATTTAATTTTTATTTAATTAATTAATGACATTGATGTGTTTTTTATTTGAAATTTGATTTTGCATGTCTGCACTATTTAGTTATATATTGTATGTTTATAAGCGTTGCTGGTTCCATATTTAATGTTAAAGCAAAACATGTTTGGTATATACACATACACTGTGTGTACACTAAAAGATCACACACATTATATATATATATATATTTATATATATATATATATATATATATATAATGTGTGTGATCTTTTAGTGTACACACAGTGTATGTGGCGTCCCCCAGGGGTCGATCTTAGGGCCTCTATTATTTAACCTTTTAATAAAATTATATATTTATTATGAATTAATTTGAGAAAATATATACATGTGAAAATATACTAAATAAATGTGGAAATGAATAATGTAAAAATGTACAATTTCTATTTATTTTTTAAAATTATTTATTCATTAATCATGTATTCATGTAATAAAAAACTTTATGTAGAAATGTAAAACTAAATGTGGAAACATACTAAACACATGTATGTAAATGTAGAAATAATAAAAAAATAATATACACAGATATACCTGAATGTATAAATGTATAAAATTTCCATTTATTTCTTTGCCTTAATTGATTTATTTATACATTTATTCATTGATTTATTTCGATTTGTGTCACTTTTCATCCTTTTAGTGCAAACTAAAAACTAAAGGTGATCAGACTTTCTTTTATGTAATGTTTTTAGTATATTATATTCCTTCTACCTTTTAATTCTGTTCTTATTACATAATTACTTTCCTTTCGTATCTGAGATTGTCTTGTAATTGCTGTATTTCATCTTTTTTTTATGTAAGAACTGTTTTCTCACGCCTTTTCTTTGCTCTGTTGGCCTCATGGCATCACTCTCCTCTGTGATTAACTGTCTCTGTCAAAGCACTTTGTAAGCTGGTGTTTTCAAAAGGTTCTATAGAAATAAAGTTATGATTATGATTATTTGTATATTTGTGGAGTAAAACCTTGTAGTGACCCTGTGACATTTATTCTACGGTCAGAACCGGCCGGATCTCAAACACAGAAGCTCGGAAAATAAGCTAATAGGGGTTTCCATCCACTCCAGTAAAGACAACCTCATACAAATAACTTATATAATATATAATATATAATATATATAATATATAATGTCCACAATCCACACCTGTCCTTTTAAGCCTGAAACAGACACTTTGATGGAGTGAGAACTGGCCAAAATGTCCTCACTTCTTGGTTAAAAACATGGTCCTCACTATGTAGGAAGTACAAGCAAATTGATACACACACACACACACACACACACACACACACACACACACACACACACACAAACACACACACCCACACACACACACACACACACACACACTGGAGAGAAATTAACCAATTAAAGGTGCAGTTTGTTCGCTGTTAAGGATCGATGAGGCGTCCATGAAACAAGTATCACATTGACCGACTGCAGAGCACCCTGCACACACACACACACACACACACACACACACACACACACACACACACACACACACACACACACACACACACACCCGAGTCCGACCAATATGAGTCTTTAAGGACGATTTCAGAGCGGAACAAATCCTCCTTTACCATGAAAAAACACCTTTTCTTTGTGGATTTTGCACAAATATGACTCTGCAAACATACTCAGCAGGCTGCTTATTTTTAAAAAAAAAATGACTCTCTTCTAAGGATATTTAACATAATTCTGCATTATTATACAATATGCATGCAATATGTTGCATTGTCAAACCATTCCACAAATGAGAAAATAAATCAAATGACGCTCTCACTCATTAGTCCTTCACCTCTCTCTCTCTCTGCCTCTCAACAAGATCCTCAACAATACACTTCATAGATACATCTTGTGTGTGTGTGTGTGTGTGTGTGTGTGTGTGTGTGTGTGTGTGTGGTGTCGCCATAGCAGCAGCAGCGCTAGTCTTGTTGTCATGGCAGCCAGAACTCAAGGCTGAGTCCCCTCCGTGTCTCTGTTCACTTCTTTCTGGACTGAATGTACTGCAGGGTTTATTCAGCCGCTCTGCACGGCATTGTGGGTAATGGAGTCTTTTTTCTGTCTCAACTTGTTGCTCAGCACAGTGTGAACTAAATGTTTCCTATGTATTATTATTATTACCACTTCAACCTCCCTTTTAGCTGGAGATAATAATCCATTAAATTGGTATTTTAAGGTGCTTCTGTGCTAACTTTGATTTCAACAAAGTGTTTTTTGTTGTTGTTGTTTTTATTAATTTAAACAAAACACAACATAAATCACCAATGGACAAACACAGTAAAACAAAACAAAAAAAGAACAACGACAACAAGATCACAAAACCATCCTAAATAAATAAATAAAACGGTAACACTTTACAATAACCATCATTTCTAGATGGTAAATAACCATTTATAAATGGTAAACAGATAGTTTATTAATGTTTAATCATCATTTATAAACTGTATATAGGCCATTTAGAATGGTAAATAGAAAATGTATTAATGTTGAACTATAATTTATAAATGCCAAATAGATGGTATATTAATGTAAGTTGATAGTTTCTTTACCATAAACAAACAATTACATTATAATTATTAGTTTATTGATAGTTTTGCACTCATTATAACATTTTTAACACCATATTAAGTATGTAAATGATTTCAAAATTATTCTTATACCTTTAAGAAATTGTTAAAATGAAAACATTTAAAGATTAAATATGTATAGAATTTTGTAAATGGTTAATAATTGGTTTATAAACCAGCTATAAACATCACTTAGATGGTTATTGTAAAGTGTTACCAATAAAACTACAATAATAAATAAGAAGTTTAACACATTAAGACTAAACAAGACACAAACAAACATCAAACATAATTACCACATAAAACATACAGTATATCAGTAAACTTGATAACCTAAGAGAAAATAATAAAGTGTTAACAAAACTCATAATCACACTGGATTATTTCTTCATGCAAGAACATTTTCATATTCTAATATTAACTCTTAATCTCTTGCTTTATTATTTCAACATTTATTTCAACATGCATTTATTTATTTAATTATAAATGTTTACATTTATAGTGTATTCATTTGAGAAATGAATGCATGTAGAAATGTGAAAAATAAATGTGGACGTCACTAAATAACTTAATGAAAATGTAGAAATAAAGGGGAAAACTGATACATTATTTATTAAATTTATTTTACTTACATGTATTTACATATTTTATGATAAATGTGTTGAATGTATTTATTTATAAATGTTTATTTTTATTATCTATTTATTATGTATTCATTTAATGTAATAAATACATGTATGTAAATTTAAAAATGAATATATAAAAAATACAAAAATAAATACATGTGAAAATATATAATTTCCATTTCTGTTTTTGCATTAATTTATGTTTTTTTAAATTTGTTTCTACATTTATTCATGACTTTATCTATTTTTTGTATACATACATTGATTTCTCTTTACGTAAGTGTTAACAAAAATCATAATCAGACTGAATTACTTCCTCATGCAAGACCATTTTCATATCCTCATATTAACTCTTAATCTCCTGCTTTATAACTTATAATTTCTTCAAGATTTTCCAAACATGAAATCTCTTCAAAGTACTGAAATAAACAATCCATGCTCTGAACCATGAGAACAATGTGTTTCTGCTGCTTCAAAATATGACAACAAAATGTTGATGAATGTTTTATTATTTGTCTGTTAGCACTAATGTTTCCTGCATGAGGCCAGATGTGTTTATGAGAGCATCACTTTGCATCTAAAGTGTGTATTTAAAAACATATTTTCAGTGGTTTTAGTGGATGTGGTGGGTGAATCAGTGTGAGGTCAGAGTAGAGGCAACAGGTCGGGGACTGGCTGCAGAAAAGAGCATCAGATTGATAAAGTGTCGGCTTCTGCAACAACTCAATACAGTTAGAATTAACTGGAAATTAAAAAATGCTCACAAGTGTCACAAAATGACCAAAAAATGACATAAAATAACCAAAATAATTCAATGAAAATGTAAAAATGAAGGGGAAAAATTAATACAAAAATAATAAATAAATAAATGAATAAATATGATTATATATATTATTTATATTTATTGTTTTTTGTTTTTTATTCACATTTTCTATATTTTATTCTAAATGTATTGAATATATTTATTTATTTATAAATGTATCTATTTATTTTGTATTATTTTAACAAAAATAAATATATATGGAAATGTATAAATAAATAAATAAATAAATAAATATAGTAGAGGCAACAGGTCGGGGAACTGGCTGCATAAAAGTGCATCAGATTGATAAAGTGTCGGCTTCTGCAACCACTCAATACAATTAGAATGAACTGGACATTAAAAATTGCTCACAAGTGTCACAAAATGACCACAAAATGACCAAAAAATGACGTAAAATGACATAAAATAACCAAAATATGACACAAAATTACCAAAAAATACATTAACAAAAAAATACACAATATTACCAAAATAGAACACAAACGGCCAAAAAAGACGTATATAGTTATCTCCACATATTGTACAAACTGAAGTATTGTCATGTTACCAGCCTCTCCTGTCCTCTCCTCTCTGCCTAAAAGTCCAGCAAAACTAAATGAAATGTTGAGTTCAGTTCCCGGGACTCTTTGTGAGCTGTGAGGACGTTTCAGTGTCAGCAGCTTGAGCTCAGGTGGAATCAATAACACTAAGGATGGCTGCTCCAGGTCTCCAGGTCTCCAGG
>NC_081532.1:35318490-35328490 GCF_030273125.1 Centropristis striata | reverse complement strand
AGGACACAATTACTTTTAAATAAAGAGACTACTCAGTCTAAATTACAGTTTTTGCTGATATTTACATTTAAATTTACAGTAGAAAACCCACTCACTGTAATTTTTACGGTGAAATTCTGGCAACCACAGCTGCCGGTATTTTACCGTAAATGTAACAGATTCTTTTTTACAGTGTATGTATATACACACTACCGGTCAAAAGTTTTAGAACAGCCCAATTTTTCCAGTTTTTTATTGAAATTCAAGCAGTTCAAGTCAAATGAACAGCTTGAAAGGGTCCAAAGGTAAGTGGTGAACTGCCAGAGGTAAATAAAAAAAGGTAAGCTTAACCAAAACTGGAAAATAATGTACATTTCAGAATTATACAAGTAGGCCTTTTTCAGGGAACAAGAAATGGGTTAACAACTTAACTCTATGGAGTCTTGGGCTATTTTGTCCATTTCTGAATTCTTTTCATGTCTTTGTAAGTCATTTTGTGTCTTTTTTTGTCATTTTGTGTCTTTTTTTTGTCATTTTGTGTCTTTTTTTTGTCATTTTGTGTCTTTTTTTAGTCCTTTAGTCCAACATAAAATGTGATTTTGAATCTTTTTTTTACTTTCAAAACACTATCATGCTCAATAAAGAATTTTAAATGTTGCAAATGTGCATTAATTTCAGAGTACACTGAGACATTAAACTGCATCATTTTCAATTAAATTCTGGAAAAGTTGGTGTGTTCTAAAACTTTTGACCGGTAGGGTATATATATATATATATATCCTATGAAGCTTCTACATCATTTCCATTGATTATGAAACTGTGACTTTATGTAATGGCTGCTATTGAAAACCTGTTAATCCTGACATCCTTATTTCGCTCCAATGCTATTTCTATCTCATCCAGTCGTCCTCCTGACTTCCTTCACATTCAGTCAGGATTCAACCTGAACACGGTTATAATCCTGTTTTCTTTTATTCCATCAGGTCCAAATCCTGTCACACTGTGATCCTGAAGCCCGCAGCGCCTCATGTTCTGTGGAATTACAAGCTCTTGAATTTATTCAGATTTATACGACAGTAAAATTATTTTGGTGTCAAGAGGAAAAACTCACATTCAGACCGACATCATGGGAGAGAAAACACAAGCTCACATTCACAAACATTTCCTCTGCCTGTCCAAGTGAGAAAGTGGACATCTATCACATTCATAAGGACACTGACACTGTCTGAGTGTGTGTGTGTGTGTGTGTGTGTGTGTGTGTGTGTGTTTGTGTGTGTGTGCATTGGCAGCAGCTTCAGTTCATGAAGCAAAAAGCCAGAAAAACAGAGAAACCCCTGCAGAGCGAGCGAACAAAGGCAGAATTCACAGTGTTTCAGTGACGAGCCTCGCAGTGACTCACACACTCTACACACACTCTACACACACACTCTACACACACTCTACACACACTCTACACACACACTCTACACACACTCTACACACACTACACACACAGGGAAGACTGCTGAACACACTGTGAGCCATCAGAGAGGATGATGTGTGTTTGTGTGTTTCTGGAGGCTTCACAACAGTAAAATACATCTGATGACAACTCTGAGTCTGAATCTGTGACGAGGCCTCGTCCACGTGTACGCACAAGGTTTTTTTTTTATCTTGTACCGTCAGAGTGTCCAATGTTATCTCCTCTGTGACTTTTTTACATGTTTACATATACATGTATGCAAACTGTAGGCCACCTCTTCAATCTGTGTGCAAACATTAGACTCAAAATGACTCAAAATACATGAAATCACCCAAAAAAAGAAGTAAAATGACCCAAAAAGACGTTAATAAAGGCAAAAACACACCAAATCACAAAGAAACACTTAAAAAGAACAAAGGAAGACCTAAGAAATACCAGTATTATAATTATAACACAATATTATAAAAAAAAAACATGAAAAATGATCAAAAAGATGTGAAATTAACAAAAAGGACACACAATTGCAAGACCCAAAATGACCAAAAAAGACACAACATGACCTAAAAAAAAACCCCACATAATAACAAAATTACCAAAAAAGATTTTAAAAATACCAAGATACAAAATTAATAAAACAAACAAACAAAGACACACAATTACAAAAGATATAAAATGAAACTATCAACGACGTTATATGATCAAAAGACACAAAATTACCAAAACAAAGTCAAAGATCATCAACAGAGCAGCAGATCAGTGTTGGTGCCCCGTGCGAGGCCAAAGGTCAGCATGTGATTCAAACATCTCTTAACTTCCTGCATCAGGTTTTTACTGAACTATGTCACTTCATGTAGTCACGTCTTCCTCCTAACTACTTCACCTCCAGCATTTACATCATTTATTTCCTCTTTAAACTGTCTGTTTTACCTTAGAGAAGTGCTGACGGAGCACAAATTCAACCGAACCAAAGCTTTTTGTTCCAGCAGTGAACCTCACCATGTCCTGCAGCCAGTTGGGTCACTGTGTTAGAAACACACTGGCGTTTTAGCGTCTGTATTGCACGTAACTTTAAGTGTAAAGTCGTTTTATTTGTAGTAGATTAATCAGAGCATGTTCATTTGCTATGGACGCTGATTGTGTGTTCAGTGAGATCTTAAAGTTCAGATAAATTATTCTGAGAAAATGTTCATGTTCACGAACTGTCACATGTACTCTGTTGCTGAAATGTCATAACTCCAGCCATTGTTTCAATGAGAATTTGTTCAGACAACAAACCAACCAACCAACCAATCATCCAACCAACCATCCGACCAACCAACCATCTATCCAACCAACCAACCAACCAACCAACCAACCAACCAATCATCCAACCTACCATCTATTCAACCAACCAACCATCCAACCTACCATCTATCCAACCAACCATCCATCCAACCATCCATCCAATCAACCAACCAACCAACCAACCAACCAACCAACCAACCAACCAACCAACCAACCAACCAACCAATCATCTATCCAACCAACCAATCATCCAACCTACCATCTATCCAACCAACCAATCATCCAACCTACCATCTATCCCACCAACCAACCATCCATCCAACCAACCATCTATCCAACCAACCAACCATCCATCCATCCATCCAACCAATCATCCAACCAACCAACCATCTATCCAACCAACCAACCAACCAATCATCCAACCTACCATCTATCCAACCAACCAATCATCCAACCTACCATCTATCCAACCAACAACCATCCATCCAACCAACCATCTATCCAACCAACCAATCATCCAACCATCTCTCCAACCAACCAACCATCCATCCATCCATCCATCCATCCATCCATCCATCCATCCATCCATCCATCCATCCATCCATCCAACCATCCATCCAACCAACCAACCATCCAACCAACCAACCAACCAATCATCCAACCAACCAACCAACCAACCAACCAACCAACCAACCAACCAATCATCCAACCAACCATCTATCCAACCAACCAATCATCCAACCTACCATCTATCCAACCAACCAATCATCCAACCTACCATCTATCCAACCAACCAACCAACCATCCATCCAACATCCATCCAATCAACCAACCAACCAACCAACCAACCAACCAACCAACCAACCAACCATCCATCCAACCAACCAACCAACCAACCAACCAACCAACCATCCAACCAACAAATCATCCAACCAACCAACCATCTATCCAACCAACCAATCACCCAACCTACCATCTATCCAACCAACTAATCATCCAACCTACCATCTATCCAACCAACCAACCATCCAACCAACCATTCACCCAACCAACCAACCAACCAACCAACCAACCAACCAACCGACAATCTATATAAGGACACCTGATCACAGATCTTTGTATTTACACCTTAAGTTATATTAACTAGCTTTCTCATTGGGCTCAGTCTTTACCATCAGACTTGTTTACTACCCTTCTTATCATCACAAACATCAAATAAAGCAGAACAATAGTCCTCTCTGTCTATAGCATCGCATGCAAAACAACAACAACTTGACTCTTCTGCTGCTGCTGCTGAGTTACTGTCGTTTGTCCAGCAGATGTTGGTTAATCTGCAGGTTAAATGTCTGCAGGTTAAACGTCTGCTGTTTAATCAGCGGGTTAAACGTCTGCAAATTAATCTGCAGGTTAAACGTCTGCTAGTTAATCTGCAGGTTAAACGTCTGCTAGTTAATCTGCAGGTTAAACGTCTGCTAGTTAATCTGCAAGTTAAACGTCTGCTAGTTAATCTGCAGGTTAAACGTCTGCTAGTTAAACGTCTGCTAGTTAAACGTCTGCTAGTTAATCTGCAGGTTAAACGTCTGCTAGTTAAACGTCTGCTAGTTAAACGTCTGCTGGTTAAACATCTGCTGGTTAATCTGCAGGTTAACCTGCTTGGTTTAACGCTCGGAGGTTAAACATCTGCAGGTTAAACATCTGGAGGTCAAAGGTCTGCAGGCTAACCATTTGCAGGTTAAAGTGGCGTGCTGCGCCCCGTGAGGGTCCCAGATTAATACTGTGTCATTGACTGACCGTTCTATAGACAGCGTGGCCTGAGGCTCTGCAGCATCCATACATGTTATTGAATGTTCCTGACACACACACACACACACACACACACACACACACACACACACACACAGTTACTGGGGGCTACATGTGGGAAACTGTCAGAGACGTCAGAGGTTTTCATAACAGAGACACTTTAGCATGATGTTACAAATGTTTTCATGTAAAAGGCAACTTGATGAGTCAGTCTACGGGTCAGAAAAAGTCTCTTTGTGGTTGTTTGAGTCACTTTGTGGCTCTTTGCAGCCATTTTGACTCTCTTTATGAGTTTTTTTTGTCTCTTTGCAGCCATTTTGAGTCTGTATATGTTTTTTTTCTCTTTGTCATTTTATATCAGATGTGTTATTTGTGTCATTTTAAAGTCATGTTTTTCTGTAGTTTTCTGTCGGCTCTCTGTAATTGTTTTGAGTCTCTGTGTGGTTGTTTTGAGCTTTTTTTGCAGTCATTTTTGAGTCTCTGTATAAATTGAGAATCTTTTTGTGGTTGTATTTTGTATTTCGAGTCTTTTTTGTAGTTGTCTTCTTTGCAGTTTTGGCTAGTCTCTATGGTCCTCTAGCATCTCTGTGGTTGTTTTGAGTCTTCTTGAGTTTGTTTTAAGTCTTATTGTGATGTAATTTTGAGTCTCTTTGCAGCAGTTTTGTGTCTTTTTGTGGCTGTCCTTAGTGTCTTTGCTGTACATTACCGTCCTTTTGTGGTTGTTTTGAGTCTCTGTGGTTATTGAACGTCTCTTTGCAGTTGTTTTGGGACGCCGTAGTTAGTTTGGGTCTCTGTATGGTCATTTTTAATCTTGTCGTTTTGTGTTGAACGACTCTGTGAACAGCTCGTACAGAAGTTCTGGAACTAATAAATCTTATTATCAAACTGAATTTCACTGACAGCATCAATAAACGGCTCCAACAGACTGAAACCACTTTCAACCTCACCTGTCAGTCATCATCATCAGATTCGTTACCATGGTTACATATAATCTGTCACATGACCAAGACTCAGACAGGTCATGTGATGACAACTGGCTGTAACCTAGGTCTATACTAACATAGAGGTTTTTAATATATTGTGTATTTATGTTGGAAAAATTACAAAATAAAGTTGAAACCAGTCAGAAACCTTCACGTCTTTCAGAACACAACACTGAGCTGCTTCATCCAGCTGTGATTGAGGCTGGTTTAACTTCCAGAATTTAAATGTAACCAAAGTATTACTGACTGTTTGTGAAGCTTATCATTTTGCAGATTTGACACATTGTTGACATGTTGCGAATAAACCCACAAAACATGTTGAATTTAGGTTTTGAAGTCTAACTTCTCATCAGGATGAGAATGTTCCAGAAACAGACACATTGTCCCTTTAATGCATCGATATTTAACCCTGAAACTTTCTGCACATCATGATGAGAACTTGTGCAGGAGTTAGGACGCTCTGCACTCTTTTTTTTTTTTTTTTTTTTTTTTTTTTACCTTCTGGTCCACGATGGAGCACGCCACCTCCCGGACTTGACTGAGGCTGAGCTCTGCGGCGTCCAGCAGCACCGGCTCCCGGCTCAGACCGATCTGGATGTGGAAGGAGATCACATCGCCACCTCCTCCTCCACTCACACCTCCTCCCCCCTCCCCCCCCCCCTCCTCCTCCTCCTCCTCCTCCTCCCCCGGTGCCGGTGCTGGTGTTGTTGGTCCCCCCTGAGAACGGGAGCGGGCTGGGCGCACGGATCAGCGGAGGCGCACTCATATGAGCCGAGTCCCCGGTGGTCTGCAGGGCTGCGGGGAAACAATCAGGGGTCCGTGGGGGACCGGGCCGGGAGGAGGGGTCCAGGAGCAGGTCCACAGCTGGAGCTGGAGAGGCGCGCGAGGCTCGGACGCACGGAACTCCTCAGAGAAGCGCAAAAAAAAAAAAAAAAAAAAAAAAAACCCTCAAAAAGAGTTTCCGACTGAAAGTAGAGCAGCAGACAGACAGGGAGACAGGACGCGGATCCGGAGGGGAGCAAAGAAGAACCGGACTGACTACATGACTGGACCAGAGAGCAGCGAGGAGCCCGGTGGTGATGGTGACAGAGCCGCGGACGTCAACAGTGGCTGGAGAGGAGGAGGGGGAGGAGGAGGGAGAGAGGAGAGGAGAGGAGAGGAGGAGGAGAGGAGAGGAGAGGAGGAGAGGAGAGGAGAGGAGAGGAGGATAAGGAGGGAGAGAGGAGAGGAGAGGAGAGGAGAGGAGAGGAGGAGGAGGAGGAGGAGAGGAGAAGGAGTAGAGGAGGATAAGGAGGAGGAGAGGAGAGGAGAGGAGAGGAGGAGAGGAGAGGAGAGGAGAGGAGGAGAGGAGAGGAGAGGAGAGGAGAGGAGAGGAGAGGAGAGAAGAAGGAGTAGAGGAGAGGAGACAAGGAGAAGGAGTAGAGGAGGATGAGGAGGAGGAGAGGAGGAGAGGAGAAGGAGTAAAGGAGGATAAGGAGGAGGAGAGGAGAAGGAGGAGGAGAGGAGAAGGAGGAGGAGAGGAGAGGAGGAGAGGAGGAGGTTGTGATAGAAACAATATAAAAATGACAACATACAGACATTTCTAGATGCTTGAACGGATCATCAGTTAGCAACATTTGTTCTGTTTTGATGACGTCCAGGACTTTGCATCTTTTTTTGGTAATTGTGTTTCTTTTTTGTTTATTTTGTGTCTTCTTTATTGTGTTTGATCTCAGACAACTCAGTCAACCTGGAAGCAAGAAAATACAATTTGATCTAAAAGGTCAAACTATTCCAAGAGATTTGAAATCATATTTTTCAAGTCATATTCTTTTTATTTCTCTCCTCTTCCCTCTGCAAACTGCCAGATGAACTAACTCAGCTTCAACTACACAGACTGCTCTTCCACTTGTTTTTAGCTCAGAACAAGTATTGATAAATGCCACAAAAGTTCTTAAATTGCTCATAATTTAAGATAAAATCTGTACGAGCAATTCCTGCATGAGGCTTGATGTGTTTTTCAGAATAAGAGCGCAAAAAAATATAGTAGGCTATTTTGTTTTTGTTAAAAGTTTAACAGTAATAAAGTCTTAACTGGAGGAGGAGGAGAAGAGGAGGAGGAGAGGAGGAGAAGAGGAGGAGAAGAGGAGGATTATAAATATTAGTATTTTCTTACATGGTTTTTGTTGATTATTTTTTTTATATTCATTCATTATTTTGGGGTTAAAACTTTAAAAAGAGTTTATAACAAAATCTCTACTCAAGGTTTAAAGATTACCGCAGGAGCAGAGGTCTTTAAAAACAAAACATTTTTTTTTCACACAGATGTGTGCCTAAATGCTTCACGGTGCAACACTGAAACAAAACTGGCAAAAAAAGAAAAAAAATAGAATAAAAAATAAAATAAAATAAATAAAATAATAACAATAATGATATTATATTATAGGTAGTTCAAAATCAAATAAATTAAATTAATAACGATAAATATAAACTTTGCAAGACTAAAAATTACAACCGTAAATAACAATAAATAAATAAATACAATTATTATTAATAAAAAATAAACAATAATAAATATGAATAACAATAATAAAATGAATAACAATAATTAAAATAATTGTCATAATTCATTGTCATTGTCATTGTAATAATTTTCATTCAAGAAAATTATTTTTGCTTAAAAACTCAAACGGTCTGAGAATAAATAAGTTGAAAAATAAAAAAGTATAATAAAGTAAAAATAATTAAAAAACAGAATTATATAAAAAAATCTAAAGTTAATTAAAGACATTGAAAAATAAATAAAATAAATAAAAATGAAAGAAGAAATAAAAAGAAAAAAATATGAAATAATAAATGTAATATCATAAATAATAAATAATATAATATAAAATAAAAGTAAATAAAAACACTTAAAATGAAATAAATACATGTAAGGTTACAAAAGTTAATTTATAAAAACAAGTTTTAAAACCATAAACAGATGTTGATGTTGGAGGATGGAGGGATGACTAGAGGAGGAGAAGAAGAAGATGTTTAAACTATTCTGCAGCGCCACCAGCAGCTCAGCTAGTGTTACCTTCACTGACCACCGTTTCCCCTCGTTACAGAGACAACCGAGCCAATCACAGCGTCAGCAACACACACGTCATCTCCCTGCATCACACAGCAACATAAATTAATTACACACACACACACACACACACACACACACACACACACACACACACACACACACACATATATATATATATATATATATATATATATATATTTATATAAAATTATATAGTGACAGAAGAGAAAAGTGACGAAATGGTGACTAACTATCTATCCATCTATCTATCTATCTATGTATCTATCTATCTATCTATCTATCTATCTATCTATCTATCTATCTATCTATCTATCTATCTATCTATCTATCTATCTATCTATCTATCTATCTATCTATCTATCTATCTATCTATTGCAGGGAGAGTGGAGTGTGTTTGTTGCTAGGAGACACACACACACACACACACACACACACACACACACACACACACACAGACACACAGACACACACACACACACTCCTGCCAGCCCTCCCACGCTTCAACCTTGCCTCCATTTACTTCCATTTATTATCAAGGATGATGCCAGAAACGTGGCATACGGTGTGTGTGTGTGTGTGTGTGTGTGTGTGCGTGTGTGTGTGTGTGTGTGTGTGTGTGTGTGCGTGCGTGCGTGTGTGTGTGTGTGTGTGTGTATGTGTGTGTGTGTGTGTGTGTGTGAGGGACAGGATGTTCCTCGTCAGGTCAGCAGGTCAGTGTTTGGATGACAAATACAGAGAATAAAATAGGTATGAATGATGTGAATAATAATAATAATAATAATAATAATAATAATAATAATAACTACGTATTGTTATTAATGCGCAGATAACTCAGTATGTCATGTTATAACACTTTCATCAGCATAAACATAGTTTACATATAGTTCCCATGTGTCTCTACATTTACATGGCACTTGAAAAAAACTAATTATATTGCCTCAATCTGACTATAACTGGACAACTGCAGTGTATGTAAACGTGTTAGTCTGACTGATGTCGGCGTTCTCTAACTCTGATTAAGACGCCCAGATCATGTGATTGGTAAAGGAGCTTCTCCAGCACGCTCCATCCAAGAAAAACATCCAAGAAAGCCGGTCACATGATCGGGTCAGTAGCCACGGCACCTCAAAATCACCATCCATCTTGTTAGGGCCTCGGGGCGAATTTTCAAACGTCTACTTCTCCGGCATAATTTCACCTAGAGACTCCATTTAAACTTTAAACAGTAGACACAAGTCTTGTGTATCGGTGTATTAATCCACGTTTCGATAGATCATATAGTTTTTTATCAATCCCTGTTCAATGACCATGATCATTTTTGGAGAAATTCTGAGATTATAATGGGTGTGTATTGCACGGAATGTTCGTGTCACAGTGTGTGACATCATCGCCAGAGTGTAGAGGGAGAGAAAA